>NC_071535.1:4010271-4135271 GCF_026979565.1 Vidua chalybeata | reverse complement strand
AACCTCTGCCACACTGGGTAGCTACTCTTATTTCCTCTACAAAGCTAAGAAAGATTGAATGGGCAGAAAAATATTCAAATGCTCTCAATATACCTTCATAGCATGTCCATGTCTGGCCTATTTGCAGGAAAAGGAATATATTTAGGATTCACCTCCCTCTAACAGAGTATCTTCTGGCTGTGCAGGTTGGAAACTAAAATTTCACCTGTCCTATATAACTTTGCCCTTTTCACACAGGCATAACCCCACCTGTGATGTGAAATACAAAGTTTTCAGCTCTCAGTTGATTAAATGCTGTTGCACAGCTTCTGTGTGGAAGTGGAACATCATTTAAAGATATTGGGTAGTGGGAGGTTTTTTTGCACTGTGCCAGATGCATAAAATATATGGGTTTTAATCTATAGCTCAAGTAGTCAACTGCTTGAAAAAAATGTCACTGACAGTTGTGGGGTTTATGCAAGTGCCAGCATTAAACAGCATTATTTAAATTTGCTCCTAAATACTTGTTTGATAAGTAGGGATATGTATGATTTATTCATCTCACAATTTACTGAAGCATGTTAGCTGGGTTTTTTTTTTTTCTTCCCTAATTCGTACCCTACTGTCACTCTGTTTTTTATATATGTTAGTTTAAAAAGATTTGCCCAATGTAAATAAGAACAATTACAGAATCACAGAGCAGGATTACTTGTGAAGGGGAGGAAAAAAATAAATAACCATGGCTTGTATTCTCAGTGGCTATTCTATTTGACTTCATCATTAAGGAAAGTATTCAGAGCATCTAAAGGGTGAAGAGTGGAGGAGTGTGTTTTCTTTTCGATATGATAGCTGCATTCAAGTTATTCTTCCCCCTACAATAGATTTTACCTAGCTTTATCTTCATAGGAAGCTGCTTTCAGCTGAAAAGCAGAAGTGAATAGGAGTGTCATGACATAGGATTAACAGTACAACCGGGTAGTAAATCAAATGTTTGAGATGGAGGAATGCGGGATGTGACGTGCGCGGCGGCAGCGCCGAGGGAGCAGCTGATGTGTGATTATCCGCCGAGCTCCCCGAGACCTGGGCTGGCACTCAGCTCCCAAAAAACACACGGCCCCTTTGAAGCAGGCAATCTCTGCAATGGATCTAATCCCAAGGTGAAACTTTCCCGGGAACGGCGGGCCTTGCAGAGGGCTAATTGCAGCTGGAACTCGCCTAAGCCTTAGGAAAAGAAAAGTGTGAAGAATTTATGTGGTTTTCCAATCCGGGGCGAGCAACCTGACTTAAAGAGAGATCCAACAAGTGCCAAAACTAGATAAAATTAAGATTTTTAACACTAAAACAACAC
The DNA here is from genome assembly GCF_026979565.1 of Vidua chalybeata. Lineage (NCBI taxonomy): Eukaryota > Metazoa > Chordata > Aves > Passeriformes > Viduidae > Vidua > Vidua chalybeata. Next base: position 4,133,944 of record NC_071535.1, on the reverse strand, counting down.
TCAAATTAAGATTTCAAGTCTGGTATGTTCTATTATTTGACTGAAGCTCAATAGCTTTACAATAAGCAGGAACAGTGACCTCTTGCTCTGATCAGCAGCATCTAAAGCAAATATTGCCACCAGATTCTTCAGCACCACGGCCCTGACTATCACAGTAACTCACCTACAGCAAGATAAATGCACTTGATCTTGCAAAAGGACTCAAATGCATGCTTAATTTAAACTTACAGTTTAAAGTCACAGCAGAGACCAACTTGCAACGCTTTTAACAGGGCCTAATCTCTCTGGTTTCAGTTTGACACCAAGAGGCATTTCATATCATCAGCACTGGATTTATACTGTATGCTTAGAAAACAGAAATGGATTTCCAGGAGGTTTAATTTATCAATATCTGGTCTTTCTGGGAAACATTACTTTGCATAGGAAAAGGGGTTAAAAGAAGGTTTAAGTGATGTCTCTAATATTTCCTGAAAACTTTGTATGAAAATATTCTATGCCACAAAAGCCCATTAAATATGCAAACTTTAATATACATTCCTCAGTAACAAATGTACAGTTAGATAACACATAAAGAATTATGAATGACTAATTATATTTTGCATATTTACAGCAAAGACAATTAGCAAATAGCTTTTATATGCAAAATAAATGAAAAAGTAATTAAGATGCACTAACTAGAGCAGCAATATCAAGTCTGTTGTCTTGTGATTCATTCCTAACAAACATAATAATTATGCATTCATTGTCATATAATTAAAACAGCTCTGTCCTTTAGAAAACTGGTTATTTACTGTATAATAACCTGAAGAGTGGCAGAAGTTCCTCATAATGGTGAGAAGGATAATTAAATATTTCTTCCTGGTGTCTGCTCACTCAGTTGAGTTTATTATCTTAAACTTGTGCTAGAAAACATTTCCTCTGCAGTTCCAAAAGCTCTCCTGCTCCTTGATGGGAAGTTTTGTCTTTGCCATGCCCTGCTCCTAAGCCAGCTGTCCAAAACTCCCCAATGGGCACAGCATTACAACCCATTCCAGGCTGGGAAAGCTCAGGGGTGTGGCCTAGGGAGGATGGGAACGCTCTGGGTGAAGCTGGGGGTGTCTGTGCTATGACCTTGGCTGAACTTCTGTGTCATTGCCAAGGTTGGACGTGACATATCATATCATCATGTATCATATCATATCATATCATATCATATCATATCATCATATCATCACATCATATCATATCTCATATTATCTCATATCATCTCATCTCAATCATATCAAAGAATGGTCTGCGTTGGGCATGAATCACAGAATCACAGAATGATGAGGTTGGAAGAGACCTCTAAGATCATCAAGTCCAACCTATGCCTTAACACCTCAACTAGACTATAGCACCAAGTGCCATGTCCAGTCTTTTTATAAACACATCCAGAGATGGTGATTCTACCACCTCCCTGGGAAGACAATTCCAGTACTTTATTATTATTTCGGTGAGCGTTTTTTGCCTAATATCCAACCTGTACCTTCCTTGATGTAGGAAATCCCTTGAACACACAGGCAGAACTCCATCCTTGTAGGACCAGGGATTTATTCATCCCACACCTCAGCTGTAACATCACCACAACTCCTCTCTGCCTCTTCCCATTCCCCTCATTTCCCATCTCTTCCTACACTTCAATAAAACACAATAAACCATCCAGTCTCAACTGGAACCCTTAATCACTCCCGAGCAGAACGGTAATATCCAGCTCTGTAAGCCGTCTCTATAATACCAATATCATCAAGCTCTTCTTTTTTTTGTCTTAAAATTCCCTTTTCCCATAAACCACAGCCCGCAGGACCTGCCGAGCTGCAGTGGAGGAAAAACAATGTAATTGCTTGGCTGGCCTGGATCAGTAATCGGATTTCCAGGGACTCAATAGGTAAGGGGCAGGGCAGAAGGAGCAGGTTCACCTACGCAAGCTGGCACGGAAGGACTTAGCTCCTGGTGCTGCTGGTCAGGCTCCATCCTCCTCTCCAAACCCCTGGCTCCTGTGCCAGCCACTCACCTTCCCAAAAAAGGAAAGGGATAACCCATTTCTTTTAGTGTTCATCTGTAAAGCTGGTATTTCCTCTTAATTTCTGAGCAAAAATAAACAAGTTCTGCTGGTGGAGGGAGAATCCCAGGTGTGGAAGGGTCTTTACAAGGAGATGTGGCAGGAGCACAGAAGTTCCCATAGGAGGACTCAGGACCAGCTCTGTATGGTCCATGCAGAGGGATCCAGGGTGATTTTATTGCCTTTGGTGACCTCACCTCCCTGGCTGGGAGTATTTGGGGTATCCTGATATTCCCCCAGGAGGGATGGGTCAGCTAAACCCTGCTGCAGCACACACAGGAGAAAAGAAATAAAAGGACCACAGCTCCCAGGCACACTGGAAATAGCCCAGTGCCTGTCACGCAGTGCCTCAGGAAGGCAGGGGATTTTTGCACAGATTTCTTAATACTCAAAGGGAAAAAAAAAAAAGAAAAAAGAGTCTTTTTGGGCTTTGCTACACATTTCATTTACTCAGACTTTCTCATCTGCTCGTTCCCCTGTCAGGAATGCAGTGGGACTCTACGTAACCTACATGGAGGGATTCCCTGTGCTACACCTTACAGTGGGATGTATTTCTTTTAAGAGAATTATGCACCCTATAATGATCAAGTCCCAAAGAGTCCCCACCCCATCCTATTTCCAGGTCAACATTTCATGTTTAGAACAGGAAAAGGGGAGGAACCACGCTTTCTATGAAATCCTACAGAGATTTCAATGCCTTTAGGACACAGTTACATTCCCCAAGGCTAACCTGTTGCTTAGGTGGATTTCTCAACAGCTCTGTCTTTCTCTATTACCCCCTCTGAAATCATTTTAAGGATGATTTATACTTCTTCTGAGCAACCAGGGCTTGCTCGCTTCTTGCATAGCCAATACCCAGACCACTGCTTGAGTCAGGTAAGGATGAAGGGGAAATATGGGTAAGTTTAGGCAAATCACTGTGATTCCTTGGAGATCCTGACCCATTTCCCCAGTCCTGCAAACCACTTCCACCACATATGGAGGAATGGGGAGCACTAGCCATCCTATGGGGTGCATTAGCCATGTTATGGGGTGTGCTAGCCACCCTACAGGGGCTGTGAGCCCCCCAGAGCCTGCAAGGTGTCAGGATAGAGCAGTTCCTTGCCCAGCTCTGCACAGAGCTGTCAGGATGACAGACTTAACCTCCCTCTGTCCCTGTTTACCCAAAGTAAGAAGATTGTAAGGCTTAGTTAATGTTTGTAAGTGTCTCAGGGTTCTTATACGATAGGCACCATGTACATGCAAGTGTATTATAATACATGTCATAGGAAGAATTAATAAAGCATTAATTTAAAGGTAGCAGACACTCATGCATGATAGCCTTTCTAGCTGCTTCTTTGCAGGCACCCAGAAAATGGCATTTAAGTTAAAATCAGGTTAAAGAAAAATAATGCAGTCAATCACTGCCAGGTACCGAGTCAGTAAATATCAATTATATAAAATGAGTCACCAATGAGAACTTTGATAAAATCAGGTGGCAGGGGAAGGGCACTCAGAGAGACAGATATGACACATATTCATTTCAGAAGATATGAAGATATTCTCTTTTAGGAAGCAGGGCTTTTAATTCGAGCACCTCCATTTTCTTCATGGCCATTTGAAACATTGGGAACCCCAGAAGCAGCTGGACACAAAAGCAGCAGGAGGCTCCTTTTGCCTCAAAACTTTGGTGGCAGACAACGTGAGCTCCCAGGAAGGAACCAGGGCATCCTCTAGGACCTTATCTGAAATCAGGGTGAGAATCCAAAGCCCTTTAAGCATTCCCAAGTTTGAAGCACTGGGAGAAAGTAAAGCACAGGCAGAGCTGGCAGAGTGATCACAGACCTGGTACATGAGGGGTGGCACTGAAGCAATGCTGGCTCTGGGAATAAGGATGGACAAGGACCTGCCTGCAGCCCAGAGTGAGGGAAATGGTGATGTGGGAGCAGAGCTTCCAGTGCCAGAGTGCCTTGGAGAACTCAGGAACCTCTCTGGTGCTTACAGAAGCACAAGCTTACAGAGGCCAGCTCCCTATTTCAATTTTTTCTTTAATCTTAAATCAAAATCTGGGCTGTGGTATTGTTTTGTTTTGTTTTTCTTTTTTTTTTTTTTTTTTTACTTTTCCGAGGTGCTGCACTCCCTGCATTCCTCCTCCTGCCACAAAAGTCACCCCCAGGCTTGTCCCCCTGGGCACAACCTCAGTGCTGGGTCAGCAGCCAGGCTTTACCTCCAGTGCAGGTATATTCACCCCTGCTTATGGGGAGGGATAAGGAGCCTTTGGTAAGAGAATAAAATCAGCTCTTTCTCCCTCTGCATAAAATAAAGAGAGAAAATAAAATTCCAGCAGCTACAAGCTGGCAACATTACACTGTCATAATCCAGAAATGAACATTGATTCTGAAGAAGTCTCTTCTTCAAACTTTAACGCAACAATTAAGTATTCCATTGTCATGGCTCAATTAAATGGTATGGCCTGAGAAAATTGGGGATTGTAAAGTGAGGATGGAATGTGCTTTGATCCTCTTTCCAGGGTTATTGTTTCATTAATAAATGAACATGTCATTTGTCTCACCAGAGGGAGCTCCTGCCCTCCAGGCTTTTTCCCTTTTTTGTTCAGGTTTTATAAAGATGAATTTCCAGTGCTCTGAAATACCATGGATTAGTAGTTAAGCCTGACAGCACTTCGGGGAGTAGTGGGCTTAAAGTGCCTCACACAGGTCTCCAAAGCACTTGTTTACTAATAGAGGAAATCAGCGACCGTCTGCAGCTGCTGATATCGCATTACCATTTGGAAAGACAGTAGCTGAGATAACAAATCACACAGTTTTAATAATTACTCCTGCATTCCAGTTTTTTGTTTCCTGCGTAACTGCAAAGGCTGGATTTCTTCCAAATAAACAGATAAAAACAGTATGGAACTTTTATCTTTTAATGATAATGACAACACATCATGTTTCACTAAAAGTTTCCTGCTGAATTTTTTTCTGATTTCTAGAGTTTCAATAAAATGTAATTATACTTTATAATTCCACTCTTTTAATCTTCACTTCAAAAACTATTCACAGTTAGCAAGTTTGCTAGGCACGGAGAGGGGGTGAGGAGCAGGAGCCGACTTCCCCCACATCGGGCTGTTCATAAATTCTGTCTGGGGGTAAACCTGTCATTGAAACGGCACAAACTGAGCTGCTTTGCATTCAAATTAATACCTAGTTTAATTTGAATATAAAATAGCTCCATTTATGTGGTTATTAAGAAAAAGTAACAAAACCGTTTGGCGATGAATGGATGTTTAAGATAGGAGACACTTGCAACCTATTTCTTTTCGGTACTTGGGGGTTTATTTCTCCTTTTCTTAATCCCTGGGATACTTTTGGAATTGGGATGTTTTCCTGTCAATAGATAAGGCTTTGAAACAAAGCAGTATCTACGAAATCTGGATGGTTAATATATATTCTGAGAGTCAAAAACTTCCAATTAACCCAATACTGAATTAGACTTCATGTGTTTTGTTAAAACAAATCTTCCCATCTTGTCCTTTGCTACACTCAGGAAAAAAAAAAAGCCAGTGGTGTCAATCACAACTTTTTTTTTGCTAAATAATTTCATAGATTTATTTAGGAGAGCAGAGAAGAGGGGGAAGAGAGGAACACCACAATTAGACCATCCTCTTCCAACTCAAAAATATTCAGACTGAAAGGTAAGGTAAACTTTTCTCACAGCTTTTAGTTTGCTTACCATCAGCCTATGTTCCACTGGGTGATTAAAGAAAGCTTTTTTAAAGCATTACTTCAGAATGATCTTAATTGGTGCAAGGTTGAGCCCTTTCTAGGAGGGGAGGGAAAAGGTTGAATAGCCTTTTCAAGTCACATGAAAGTTTCTAGGATGAATGTACGATAATTAGATTAATAAGTAGCTTAATTTATCACAGCTAAGGATTTCAACAGCCACACATTAGAGCAAGAAAAAAAAGATTAGTGTGATTCCAGTTTGTAAAAAATTGTACTGAAACTTGATTAACCTTAAATACAAAGTGCCTTTCTTTTTTGTGTGTAAATTCAGTAGTTAAGGGGGGGAAAAAACAGCACCAAAATAATCAGAAAAGTCTTGTTCCATTCCTTTGTGTTCGCTAGCTAATGAGAGATAGCAGGGTTGTGCAAAACAACTTTTCCTGGTTATTCTTCCTAGAACACGGATTTAGAGGAAATCGGTGATCCCTGCCACTGCTACGAGATCTGTGTGAGGTGTGAGATAACATTTGCAGGGGTTAAAAACGTCTCCAGCACCAGCCACTTTCACTTTAAAATAAGAGAAAAGGAAGCAGCAAGAAAATGGGTGAAATATTTATTTAGACATAGCTGAAAGTTGGATTCACCGCAGTGATGGTAATGCAGAAGGGCTGAGCAGGACCCTGGGTGCCAGGCAGAGGTGTGGGGAACAAGGAGGCAAGGAAAACGAGGAGGGTGCAATTAGGGGTGGCAATTAGCAGGGCAATATTCTCTCACACAGCGCCAGCGTCGGCCTGAAATCAAACGTGGCAAAGGCAAGAGCAGGGTGCAAAAAACCCTGACCCACGGATGGCAGATTTGTGTAAAATCCTGCCAGATCTTCCAGCTTTTCCCCCCGCCACCATTGCTGCTTCTTTGCAGGACAATCCCTTAATAGAGAGTGAAATCTGCTGGGCTTTTTGATGTTGCCATCCACCGCGGAGGTTGCTTTCGGCAGTGTCATTATTTATCAGCGCCAACGTCAGCTTTCATTAACCCAACTCCTCAACGCTCGGCATCGCGGCCGGCAAAAATTCCCAGCGCTTTTTGTGCAGCCGGCTGGCAGCGGGGCCAGCAGGGCCCACGGAATGTTCTGGAGGGTGGTGGTGTGGTCCCTGTCAGCGCTCGGCAGCCGTCGTCGTTTTGAGGAGGTTTAACGCCAAGCCAGCAGTGGTGAGACGCGGGGTGCTGGGTTTGCGACTCCCCGTCCCGAATCCCTCTTTGGAAGGGGTCGATGAGAAGGGGGAAGGTTGGCTGGCGTTCATGGGAAAGCACAAATGAGGCTGCTCAGAGCCTATCAAAAAATTAAAAAAAAATTTTAAATGAAATAAAATGAAAAAATAACAAAAAAAAGGCGTAATGAAGCGAGAGGGGAAAAGGGTTTCTTTAGTTTTATCTCACACTTAAGAGATGAGTAAGAGCGCTAATGAAAGGGAGGGTAATTATAGCCCAGATAGCGCCTCTTGCTCAGGCTGGAACGCGGGGAAGGTTAACTCTGGCAAAGGGAGATCATACAAATCAAAGTGGCTGAGGGCACTCGTGCATCGGCCTGTTTGATAAGATTGATAACTGTAACCAGTAGCTTAGGAGAATCGATTTCCACTGCCGGGGATCTCTCCGGATGCTCTCATCTTTTATTCTGTTTACATGAAAGTGAAGCTTTAAAGATGTTTTATCATCTAATGGCGAATATGACACACAGTTACAAACGGAATCTTTTTTTAATCTCGGAATGGGAAATTTAAGCGGGGCAGTGGTTCGCTTTAATTATGTATATTGAACAAATTTGAAGAGATGAGAAGAAACTTGTTTTTCAGCCCACTGAACCCAAGTGCTTGCCTGTAATCTAAAATGGATATCTAATTATTGTTTAACATTATTTATTTAGGAGGAGTTACGACCTCTAATTTGCCTTTAAATGATTAATTTAGTGTTTAAATAAAGCTCCTTTTATTTAATAATGTTTTCTTTAACCAATCTTCACTAATGTCAATAAACTCTTTGTTTAACCTTCTTAAAGGAAACATTTCCTCAGCTCTGAGACAATTATGAATTACCAAAACCCATATAGAAAAATGAGCTAAGTAATTATCTAATATTATTGCAGTGTGCTTAAGAAGGGAATATTCCACAGCAATAACATAAGACAAGAGAGATGAACAAGCTTTTCTAAATACTGAGCATTTTAAGCAGTCTGGCTCTTTTTGAGGTGATAAGGCAGCACAGAAATACCCCAAAAAACTCACATGTTGGCTAAATAAATTCTGTCACTTCCATTCTCATCCTAAAGAGGTTCTTGGTTCATGTCCCAGGCACAAACAAAGCAGCACAAATATCCTCATTTCACATGTCAGAGGCAATGCAGGCACCTTCCTGCTGTCCCCAGCCCTCAGCAGGGCTCCCTCACCTGTGCCCAGGGTGACTTTGCATCACCAGGGTGCCCCCCTGATGTCCAGGACCAGAGGGAATGAGTCAGACATGGGGCAAGGGACCACCAGTCACATCCCAGAAACTCCTCTCTGGACATTTGTCTCTTTCATGGAGCAGAATCTCACATTTATATCACTCTAGATATATTGGCCACTGATTTTTGGAAGCTAAGTGGCTTTTGGGGGTCACAGAATCATGGAATAAATTGAATTGGAAGGAACCTTTAAAGGTCATTTTCTCCAACTGCCCTGCAATGAGCAGGGACAGGCGTGACTGCTGTGTATTAACTGTGAGACACCATTGCTACACAATAAATTGTGTTTGTGGTAATGCAGGTGCTTTCCTGGCCTGGCTTAGGTCCTCTGTACTTTATAGGCAGCACAAACAAATCGAAATTGATGTCCTAGAGGCCAGAAAGTGGAAGGATGCAAGTGGTGGAAGAGAAAGAGGAGAGGCAGAGCTTGCAGGAGGAACCAGATGAAACAGAAAAGCCAGGGGTGAAAGAAAGTGCTGAGAAAGAGTAAGGAGAAACTCATTGCCCAGAGAAGCTGTGGCTGCCCCTGGATCCCTGGAAGTGTCCAAGGCCAGGTTGGACAGGGCTTGGAGCAGCCTGGGATAGCAGAAAATGTCCCTGCCCATGGCAAGGGATGGAATGAGATGGGCTTTAAGGTACCTGCCAACACAAACCATTCTGCAATCCTGTGAATTAGAAACTGCAAACTGCCCAAGGCTTGAGGTAACACTGGTCACCATCTGTAGCTCCCGAGGTGGAGGTCTGAGCAGAGCTGTGCTCATTTCCAACGTGGGAAACGTGCTGCCTGCATTGTGGGCAGAGCTGAAAGGGTTCTCACTTTCAAAGCTCTTCTCTTGCACAGCAAAAGCAGCAGCAGAGCATGGCAGGTTCTCTGCAGTTATTCCTTCCAGGTCCTGTTGGGGATCCCAGCAAGAAGAGGAGAAAACGTCCACACAGGAATGAAGAGGGCTGAGCAATAATGAAGGGCAGCATGAAAACCACAGCAACACAGACGTAAAGGGAAAAGAAAAAGAGAGGGAATGGATGGGTAAAAAACAATGATAGGAGCACTTGGCAGTAAGGAAGAAGGAGATTGGGAAGGGAGTCTGGTGGTGAAAAGGTGATGTACCTAAAGGGAGACATGAACATGGAGGGGGAATTAGGAGCATGATTAACTCTGCATTAATTACTTCAGGGCTTTTGCAAAATGTGGTGGGTCAGTTTGAGAAGGCTGGTTCTCCCTTCCCTGGAAGAACAGATTCCCCTTTGGGGCTTCTTTTCTTTTCTTTTCTTTTCTTTTCTTTTCTTTTCTTTTCTTTTCTTTTCTTTTCTTTTCTTTTCTAAGGTCTGGATTTTACAGTCTCAAATTTTTCCCCAACCATATGAACTAAGACCTCACCCAGGTTGTAGTTGTCTAAAACAAGGGAAATCTCTAATCCTTTTTATCAACAATGTGACATTGAGATGGCCCATTTGCAACTGGCTTGGTAGGAGGAATATCCATGAGCAGCTGATTCTTTCTCTCCCACTTCTTCCCAACACTTGTACCCCAATCCCTGAAAACTCAGAATATCTGAGGCTACACAACCACAGAATCCAGCTGATGTTATCAACACAAGAGTCTCTTTTAACACTCACCCACAAGCTGATCTCTGGGCAAGGGACGATTTGGATCCACAGCAGGAATCAGGATCATCTTGGAGACCCCCAAAATCTCTTCCAGAGCTGGGATGAGCTCACACCATGACATCTCCTCGATGCTGGGACAGCACATGTGGAGGGAAGATTTAATTCTGCCCTCATCTTTGCCCTTGGTTCTCCATGTAGGTTCTCCTCCCACGAATGCAGCTGTGCCCACCAGTCCATATGTTCCAGGAGGGATGAGACTCCCACAGCCCCTTTGAGAAAGGTGAAGGAAAAGCTGGTGAGCAACTCTGAGTTTAAAAATCATCATCCCACAGCCCCCTCTGAACTGCTGCGCCTGAGATGTGGTAGGAAGCCAAGCACTATCTCAGCTGGGTCACAGGTAAATGGGGAGGTGTGTTTGCCCTCAGGCAGCCTGAAGTGTCACCCCCTCCTGAACACAGCCTGTTAAAGAGGGATCTCCTCTTAAATAGCCATTTCCCTCGGGGCTGCTGACTCCAGGAGTGGCCAGCTGCTCATTCCAGGTCAAAAAGGGCCTGGTTAAAAGGTCCTGCCCCACCTTGGGTGCAGCAGGGACAAGTCTCTCAGGACTTGCTTGGCAGTGCAACAACATTCAGACTTGACCCACAATACCCACTGGAGTTCTCCCAGGGTAAGAAGATGACATGGTTTGTCCCAAAAGACACAGGAGGAATTTTCCAGAGAAACCCCAAAAACCTCTGCTGTGATATGCAGAAGTCCTCTCTGTCAGCCTACATGCAATCCTCAAATAGGAACAGGACACATACAACTTTTTTATTATTGTTACTATTATTTTAAAAAACGTGGTATTGTGACTTTTTCTGAACCCTAGACAGGCAAGAATAAAGTGAAGGGTTTCCTGCATCCACCACCTCTTTAGACAGGACTTGCACTGCATTCTGAGCTGCTAGAGAACCTTGCTAACCTAAAAAAGGTAAAAATTTACATGTAAAAATTTACAAACCTGGCTAAAATAAAAACTGCTGCTTAGCAAAGAATTTACTTTGCTTCTTCCCTTCCAATTGCCTCTAATCAGCCCCGCAAAATTCCCACAGCCTGCATCGATGGGAATGTGTAATATTGTTTGATGAATGAATAAAATATAAGGAAGGAAGTGTCTTGTTTGCCTGTGTCTTCATTATCACCTTCCCCATCCCAGAGTTAGTGCATGGACTGTGTGGCTGGACCAGTCTGTTCTCCTTTACTGGTCACCCACTGTTTGATTTGTGCTCGCAGCTGGAAGCTCTGGACATTGGTTAACATCGAAGGTGTTTGACTCTGTACAAACAGCAAATAAAAAGATAATCTCTCCAGATAAATTCAGAGTTTTGCCAGATTTTGCTTTTCCCTGAGCATCTCTGTTTTAAATCTGAAGCAGGGGATAGTTCAGGTGATAAACCATCGTATTTCCCTCTTTTTCCCCTTTGTAATTATTCAAACTGACACCATTATGGACTTGGCCCTGGGACTGAAAACTCAGATTGGCTTGGTCAATTTTTACAGTGAAGTGCAGAATATGGAGCTGTTCTGGGAAGTGGGGGGGGGGGGAAGTCAATTCAAAATAGAAAGTTTTTTTGAAAGACATGCAAAACCCCTTAAGACTTGTAACCACTCTCACTGGAAGAGCTGTGCAAGAATCCTTTCCTTCAATTCCCTGTTTAATCTCTTCTTTTCTAAGCAGGTAATCTCAGATTATTTGCCAGCTTCTCATTTCTAACTCACAAGAAACTCCTGGAAGCCAGTAAAAAAAAAAAATACTCTCCATCAGCCTGTTTTTGTTTTGCTCTGGTGTTTATTTTCATCTTAACATTAATTGCCCCATAATATCTGCTTGGTTTTATCAATTAGCCTTTGCAGTGGGAAAATATTTTAGCGCCTAATACAGCGTAATGATTTTTTTCCCTATTTGCCAAGGGGGTTATTAATAAATGTCCCCACTGGGGCTACAACTCTGGTGCTCTGGTGTTTGCTTTAGGGGAAATGAGGGATTGGAGGAAAATCCTAACCAAACGGAGCTATAATTAGAGGGAAAGCAGCTGCAATTAGAAGTATATGTTCAACGACACCCGCGGCACTCGGGGACAAACCTCCCCCCCACTCGGGCAGGGGTGGCAGCACAGACACTGATGCTGAAATAAAAGGGGAAAACTCTTGGTTTTCCTCTTTCTCCAGGTGTTGCATCAAAGATTTATGCTGTCTGCCCAGCGTATTTCTCCAAGGAAGGGTAAAAAACCAGGAGGGTTTTTTTTTTTTTTTTTTTTTTTTTAGCAAAGGAGTGCTGGCCTGGCAAAGCCAGCAGCAGTCCCCTCCAAGCTGGGATTTCACCCTGATCTCTCACTCCTCACTATTTACTTAGCCTGAACTGCTGCCACCAGCTCTGCTGGGCTCTCTGGGAAGCTGCCAGCTGAGCAGCACCTTCAAGTGACACATTTCTGTGCACATCAGACATCCACACCGTGTCCCATGGAGTCCTCCCCTGTGGCTGCAGGTACTCCAAGGCTGGATGGTGGATCCTGGCAGACCTCGTTCTCCTCTCCCTGCTGCTGCAACAGACTTTGTTCAGGAAGGAAAAAACAGTCACCAGCCCTCTGACTTTTCTGCCTGCTACAAGTCTAAATTCTCCAGCACCAGGAAACAAAGCAGCTCATAGGCTGTCCCCAGAAAAATTCAATCCCATCAGCAGCTACGAATTTCTGGAAAGCCAAACTGGAAGGAATTCTGCAGCCTGTTGAGAATTCAGGCTGGTTAAAATGTTAGAGCTTGATGTTATCAATCAGCCCAACAAGTTTAACAATAAGCAGCAAGGGCACATAGGGAATTAAAAAATGCAGCAGATGTGCAGTACTGCTTAATATGGCTTTTAGCTTAATTCATCTCATTGCAGAAATCTGTAATTCTCATGGTTTGGGTTCTAAACAACAGCTTCTGATGTAACCTTTTGTCTTTCCCTGGGTTTTGTTGGTCAAAAAAACCCCACAAACAAACAAAAAACTCAACCAAATAATTACTATTATAGCACTATTAGCTTTGAGGATTTACAGCTTTGCTTCTTTCACAGCAGAGCTTGGAAGTAATAGAATTTACTCTGGGAAAACCTGACCATGTCCTTGCAAGTCTCTGTAGGGCTTCTTGTATGGCGGTCCCAAATAACAGATTGTTCCAGCATGAACTCCTATTTTCTATTCTATTCTATTCTATTCTATTCTATTCTATTCTATTCTATTCCATTCTATTCACCTCCCACCCCACCACACCTGCAGAAAACATAGAAGGCAGCAGTGAAACGCTGTCACACTCTTGTCCTCCGTCACCTGTGTGTGACACAGCTCATCCTAGTCTGGATCCACAAGAAAGCAGATTTCCCTAAACACCCCAAAAAATGCAACCTCACTCCTGCAGATTGCTGAGCACCAGAAAAGTGAAGATGGGGCTTGCTGCCCTCCTCCAGAACAACATCTCCGGATCCTGGATCTCTGTGTTTTGACCAGAAGAAGGGTTCTGGTGGACCTGGGGACTTTTGTAATGTGAATGAGCAGAGGTCAAAGGTCACCAAGTGAGAAATTCAGTGATTACCTATATTGAAAAGCAGCCTGGGATCTGTGTTCAATGGCCACTGCTGAACATCTTCCCTGGACTGGCAGTCCATAGGACAGTGTGGGAGGAGCAAGCATCCACACCATTGTTCTGGAGCAAGGAGCACTGTCCATGCCAGGTACTTGCATTTTATACCTCACTTGTGCTTCCAGTAAAGCACCCAGGAGCTGCACGGAAGAGTTGGGAGCTGAACCTGCACAGCTCAGCACCTTTTGCTGTAAGCCAAATATTTCTGTCCCTCGAAAAGCAAAGACAATGTTTCCATCAACTTTGGGAGGGCTCAGCTGGCATCTGCTCTGATTCCTGACTAAACATTTCTTCAAAACCATAACCTTTCCAAACTGCCACCGAATTGCCAATTCCAGAGACATCAGGCAACACTTGGTTACTTTTATTTCCTTCTTATACTTCTGGGGGGAGTAGGATGGGTGTAATTATGTGTCTTTCCATAGAATCCCTGAATGGTCTGGGTTGAAAAGGACCATAAAGACCATCCAGCTCCACTCCTTTCCATGGGCAGGGACACCTTCCACTGGACCAGGTTGCCTCAAGCCCTGTCCAATCTGGCCAGGAACACTTCCAGGGAATTTGCTTCCATGTGTACCTTTAATGACACACACACTGTTTGCTCACTATGTGAGCAAACTATATCACACAGATATGTGAGCATATCTACACTTTTCACACTCCAAGAAGTTTACAATGGATTTTAAAAGTTGTTTTAAAGGGATAAGCATTATTCTAGGAATGTGTGTGCACACACACAAATGTATTTAGTACCCTGTGGGTCCACATACTCTCAATAAACCCATGTGGTGCTCTGTATCTAACCATAGAGCTCAGCACTGGGCCCTTTCCCCACTGTGCTTGAGGGTCTAAAATGAACAACAGGCTTTTAAAGCTACATTTATTACCTTGCCACCACCAGGAACAGCCCAACCTCATGCAGCCTCTTTGACACAGACGTTAATTTTCACTTGCAGCTGTGGCAATTAGAAAGTGTACTTAATAGAGTGTCATGTTAATTGTTGCAGAGTTAACCAATTTCTCCATTTAATTGTCAATTGATTAACCTATTGAAATGGTAAGTGACTCAGTTTCCTTCCAGAACAAACAGCAGCCACATATTGTAGCTTCATCCAGCTGGAGGGGGTACTCTGTGATTTGCTCAGCCTCAATGTGCTGGTATTTTTCTACACCTCCCTGAGCTTTTAATTAGATGAGCCAATTTTACATGTATTTGTCTGCTGGAAAGGTTATCTGTGCTGGAGCTGACCTGCAGAGACAAGGTTGAGCCTAGCAGTCTTAATAGAAAAGGATTTCAGCTATGACTGCTGTACTTGATTGCATTGTAATGGTAATTAACTTGAGACTTTGCCTCCCTCAATGTTTTTTTGTAGCTTTAACTATGCAATGAGATGTTTCCTCTGTCATATATATGCACTTATTAAGCTCTCATTGGATTCTAATATGCATGCAAATAGTCAAGAGTTTCTTAAGGCTAATACTACACTATGTAGATTGTAGTGCCATTAAGTCACTACAAAGATGTAGCCTGCAGCAAACGTATAAGTTTTTTTCTTTCCTTTTCCTGCGAGCGCATGTGAGGGTTTGATTTTCCATTTTTGCACTTTTTTCCCCAACCTAAAGCAGGAAAAATTTCCTCTACATGCTTTAGCTCCTTTTCATCCCAAGCGTTCTGTGTGCCAGAGCCCGTTCTGGAGACTTCTCCCTTCCCGGCGAGCCTAAAAAAGTGCTTATGTTTTAAAAGGAAGACCCTGATGTCCTTAATTCAGTTTTTCAAGTTGGATTGTAATCCATGCCCATTCCCAGTCCTTTCTGGGAGCGGCTCGTTTGAAAGCCCTCAGTATCTCCTGTGTTCCTGCATGTTCTTTTACAGTACGGCGCTGTCGTTTAATTACGAGACAATCCCCCACAACTGAGCAAGCATTTTCATCATTGATAATGTTGGTAGCAGGCAACTGAGACAAAATGATTACAAACCTATGTTGCACTCAATAGTCCTTTAGAGGATTTCTCTCTTAATAGTCCTGGCTCATTCATGTTTGGTTCAGTACATTTGTTCTTTAAAAAAGGCGTAGATTAGAAGAGTTTCAGGGTAGGTTAATAACTCAACTGAAAATGGCTGCTTGCATTGTCCAAGCCTGTTCCTGCAGTTGCCTGGTGCTTTCTTCAGTTCTTCCACACTGCAGCTTTGGCCCAGTTGGTAAACAGCTTAAGTCCAGACATCTTTTCATTCTCCGGCGCAGCGGATTGAAATAAAAATGCATATAAGTGGCGACTGACTGGCGCTGGCCTGACAATGGCCTGTAACATTATGCAAGGGTATTTACATAGGAATAAGGCCTTGGTAAAGAAGACAGGGGCAATTAATGACTAGGGCCACACATATAAGGAAAGTTTGTCCAATCTTTTCTTCAATAAAGATCTTTTGTAAAGTGCTATGGAAACTCATGGAGGCCCCCAAACAGACTAGGAGAGGGACTTTTGTGGTGGGGCTTTCTGGTTTCTTTTTTTAGCCTGGAGTTAAAAGGGCCAAATTTTGTAAAGGTTAAATGTAATTCTCCTGTGGTGTCAAATTTTTACTATTGTCGTTCCTTTTTTTTTTCCCTTTTGTTTTTTTTTTTCCACAGGATTCGGGTTTGCATGGTTTTTTCCCTAGGAGAACATGTGGAGTAAAGAAATAAAATGAATGATGTGCCTCAGACAGGCAGGGTGGTAGAAGCGAAGGGTTTGGAGGAGACCTGTCACAATGCTTGACTCCTGCTAGCACAGGTTTGGAATTTAGGCTAATTTGTAAGCATTTAGGGCCTGACTCTGACCTCTCTTACATCCCAGCAGAACTGCTGGTGCTGCCAAAATGCTTCCCGCCTTCCGAATTTGTCTTTTTCCTTCATTTTATCTAGATGGATTTGGCCATGAGTGATTCTGACAAAGCAAGGACGCCCCACGCTCTGGCTCTGGATGCCAAAGGCAGAGGGCAGAGCATCATCCACAGCGGGTGATGCCAGTACATAGCCCAGGGCAGAATTTAACCCCATCCCACCAGATGGGAAACTCTCCCCCCCCCCAGGCTCGTAGACACAAATAATGAGCCCCTTTCCCTGGGGAAGATCAGCCCACATCCACCCGGGGCAAGGCTGGCACAAAAGAGCAGCTGATGGTGCCTCCTGCACCTGCGAGGCCTCGACTCCTGGGTCTGCACATCTTGCCACAGTGTGGGCACAGCAGCACTTGGGGTCTGAAGCCACCATGATGGGGCTCTTGAGAGCCTTTTCACCAACACCATGCGCTCCTTTGGTGCCTCCTTGTCCCTCCCAAGCCACTGTCTTCTACATCTTCCCTGTCCCCATGGAAGTGTTTCCCATGGCACATGTCTGGATGGCAGCTCGAATATTCCCACATCAGCTGAGCAACATTAATTTCAGGTCCATCTGTTGGTGTTCAGTGATTTTGCTCTTTTTCTAATGACTGTGGGGGGTTGATTCTGTAACATTTTTAATGCTCTATTCAGTGGTGTCTACCTTGAAAACAGAGCAGATCCTCCTGTTCAACCCATTTATATGTCCAGGAAGTCGACGCTTTGGTGGACATCAATGAGGAAAACCCCCTGGATACCTCTAAGTTCTGCCAAGATTTCCACCATTTCCTGATCTGCTACCGAATCCTTTTCCTCTCAGGTAGAGATTCTTAAAGCAGAATATAACTCCAAGAACAGAGATTTGCCAGGACCCCCTGTTGTGCCACTTTCTTTCTTTAAAGTATTTTTTAGAATCAAGTGTCTCATGAAAATTAATTCATAAAATGCTTGCTGGACATTGAAGAGAGGGGACATAAATGTTAATATCACAAATGCTTGGCTCCTATGAGAGGAGTGTGCAAGGAGCAGGGAATGTGTTTCTCTGCAGCCCTGGAAAGCTACAGAAATCAATGCTTCATTCAAGGCTATTGATCAGTACTAAATTAATTAGACTTCAAGGCTTATGGCAGTTGATAAGACAACTTGTTAATTTAGTCAATGATAGTGTTTTCCCTAAAGCAGCAAATACCCTCTTTCTCAGAAAAGACATTTCTAGCACTTGCTACTCAACTTTTTTTTGCTCCCCATCTCTTCTATTAAAAAAAAAAAAAAAAAAAGACATTCACTTTAAATTAAGATAAGAATTGGACAAGGAGCTGCTTTCATTTACCCCTATTTGCCTTCTTTTTCTCCAACATGGAAGCCGGGTCTCGATAACATCTGAGGTAATTTAAGAGGACTGCACCATAACATTCAGCTCCTTTGGCCCCAGCCCACTGATGGGGATGTTCCTTTGGGAAAGCTGCTGGGGAGAGGAGGGAGGAGGGAGCAAAGCCACTTTCTGCATGTGGGTTGGTCACTTTTTTTTAGTGGCAAACCCAGAGGTTTTGCTTCCCAGACTAGGAGGATGCTCATGGCCGCTGACAAAGGCACGGGCCTACGAGCGGTGAATGAGATGAAGATATCCCAGAATACCCTGGACATGGGGCCGTACTTCCTGCTGGCTGGGAAGGACAAAAGGACAAAACCCAAGGAGTGCCGGGGTCCCACCACCAGCTCCTGGAGGCACCAGTCTGCAACCAGCAGCACTCCAACCCTCGGAGAATGCTAATAAGCCACTGAAGAGCTCAGCTTTCCTGCCATAATTCTATAGCGCCGTTGAGGACCCCATAGTGTTCACTAAATAAAGACAACTAATTGAGAATTTTTTGCACATTTTGCTCAGTGGACTTGTTGTTCAGGCGGTTGGTTGGGGAGAATGTCCCCCTACTGACAACAGGGGCTGATTGTTTTGGCAGCCGCCGGGTTAGCGCCATTGCCCGGGTCTGAGGCTGACTTTCCAAGTATGACAAAAATGTTTAATTTCGGAATTTTTTTTTTTTTTTTTTAATTATGTGGCTGGGAATTATTTGAGCTACGTGGAGAATAGGCTGTCCAGTGTTCACGTGACCAAAAGAGAGAAAAAAAAAAATTAAAATTGCTGGCAGAGTTTCTCACAATAAAACCTTTGGTCTTTCTCTTTCTCTCCTCTGTCTCTGTTTCCTTCCCCCCCCCAGCTTTTTTTTTTTTCCCTGTATTTTCTGTGGTGAGGCCGACATTTTTGTGTCTGCAGGTGACACTTTGATTGAAACTAAAATTAATAAATCAGCTGAAAAGCTCACACCTACAGCTCACAGCAGGGCCTTGAAAACACGGTTATAAAGGGAGCTTTATGCCCTTGTGTAAAGAAGGAATAAATTACAGAAGCACTTGTTGCCCTTGGACTCGATTTTGCTTTGCAGGCTGGTATCTTATTTTTGGAGCTTATTGTTAATCAACAGGTTCCTTGTAGGTTTAGCAGGTGACTTTGTTATTAATCTCCTATTTGACCACTATAGCATATTAATGAGGTAGGCTCCTGGATGTGGCTGTGTCTCCAGCACAAGGAATTAGTATAAAAGGTGCACTCTTTACTCAATTGCCCACAGTTAACGATGCTGCAGCCCAAATGCAAAGTAGCATTTTCTACAGCTTGTGTAGCATTAAGAGTGTTTTACTAACATTATGTTCCTCACTGTGCCTTTCTTCTGTTGTATACTTATTTCTTCTCCATGGAGGGCTATTATCAGGCTTACTGGTCCTTCCTTCTCTTTATATTTTGGGGGGCTTTCTTCATTTTTTATTCCCCTAACAAAATCAAGAAATTATATATAAATGACAAAATGATATCCTTTCTTATTAATGTGCACCTTGGTTTTAATTAAACAATTCCAGAGCGCTTTGGAGTACCATTGGATTTAAATACAATGCTCGGCTCAACATTTCCCTTCAAAACTGGCTTAATAAATATCATTATAAAGTGCAGGAATTCAACCAGCCCCATTTCACCTTGTATTTTGGGTCTGATTTAAGCTTGGAGTGAGGATACCTATAGGGGTACTTTGAGAACATAAAGAAAAGCTGAGGATTTAAGACTTAAATTTGTAATTACCAGGATCTGCCGAAATACATAATATTATGAGCCAGGCTACAAAACACCCTGGTGGAAACAACAGCTTTGTTGTAATACAGTAATTTCCACATTTCCACATTCCAAGGAACGTGCTCTGCCTTAGATGGTTATTACTGGCATTTGCTTTCATAACTTTCAGACGTGTGGTCTACCTCCCAAACAGACACATTTTCCTATTTAAATTAGCACTGTCAGGCTTATGCCTGCAGATTCTCAGTTGTTTTTTTTTTTTTTTTTTTTTTAACAAGGGCTCTCACATGCAACAGCATATTTGTGTCAGGTTAGATGTCAGCCTTGAGTTTTAGCCTGAACCGTAAAATATCTGTCTTTTATGGATTAAGTTCAAAGTTATCACATTACTTTAGCTTGGTACTTTGGTATTCCTCTTCTTTGGCCTCTTTTAATTGGGATATATATATATATATATATATATATATATATATATATATATATACATATAAAACATTTTTTAAGGTAGAAGAAACACAATCTTCTAGATTGTGTGTGTAAGAGAAAAGTTATTTAAGGTTTTAGTAACACATTTACTACAGGCAGCAGGGGTTAGGTGCTGGCCCCTTCTGCCTCTCACAAAAGACCTTGTAAAAGATGTGCAGACCATATTCAAAATCACATTAGAATTTTGATCTATATTTTCAGAAATCGAGGTCAATTTAATCTGCAGCCATCACACAGTGCTCAGTCTGAGCCTCTGACAAGGGCTCAGCTAAGCTGGGAAAGATGGCCCAAAATGAGGCACTGGAGTGAAGCATCCCCGTGGGCAGCCAGGTTATGGGGGGACAAACCATGGGGGAAAGATGGAATTCATCTGCAGACCCTGCAGCATCCTGGGCCCAGAGTGGATGTGATGAAGAACCATGATGAAACACGCAGAAACACGCTCAGAAACTTGGATCCCATCCAAGGGCTCCCAGCAGAGGACGTGTCCAGCTCATGCCTGTCCCTCCAAGTCACCCCAGGATGAGCTGATAGGGCTCATTTTCAAACATCAATAATTCAAACAGTTAGTTTGTTAGAACTAAAGGGATATCTTCCCTATTTCAAGCAAAAAAAAAAAAAAATTACCTAACTACACTTGGGGTTAAAAAAAGGACATAGAAAGGTGGTTTTGAGCTCTGAGAACACACACAGTAATTACTGCTGACTTTGTATTGTGTTTCATTTTTAAGGAACCACCGTTCAAGCAGTTTTGCTGGATTGCTGTTCAGGGGTTTTGTGTTGGGGTCTTGTTTGTCAGGGCTCAAGGAATTGAGAATTTTTACGGCACAGCTCCCTGTAAATCAGGGCTGGTCGTTAAAACACTGGCAAACCCTTCAGTGAAGTGGTGTTAGCAGGGGCTGCTCCACAGCCTCTTTCTAAGGAGAAATCCTTAATGTAACACACATTTGGGAGCCCTTCCCATCCCCAGCCCCCATCTCCCCAGAACTACTTACAGCACAAGGAGGTTTGAGCTTATTTTGTCTTTTCACAACTTAGCAAGATCAGACACATTTCTGCAATGCATATGCAGATTTTACCTCTTGTTACTTTCTCTAATGAGCTTTCACTTAATCAATTTGACAGTAGCCTTTCTTCCTTTTTGCTTCGTATCCACTAGGAAAGTATTCAGGAAAAAGTGTTAACAGTTTCAAGGGGTATTAGCAAAATGAAATGGTGGCACAGCCAAATTTAGGAAGATTGCAACAGTGCTTAAAGAAAAGAGAAAAAAAAAAAAAAGAAAAAGAGAAGTTAAAATGGGGGGTGTGGATTTAACAAGAATGTTTGTCTAGGAAATGAGCACGACTGCAGACACCACTTTTATTTTCTTGCAAATAATTTTAAAATCATACCAATAATGAACAGAGAAATCCTGATGTTATGCGATTATCCAGGTTACAGAAACAAGCACTTGCCTTGATAACTTCCTTAATATGCAACTGCTCCAAAAATAAAAATATCCACTTTCATGAGCTGTTGCATGCAGGCTCCACTCTGAGCCAGTCTTGCAGGACAGGGATGCTGGAGGTTCCAGTGACCTGCAGAGCCATGGGAAGGTTTCTGCAGAGCCCTGTCAATCCTACACACCCCGGTTATCAAAGCCAGCTACGTATTTAATGCCTGCATGGAGAGGTTTCACAGAATCCCAAAAAGGTTTGGGTCAGAAGGGAGCTTTGAGACCATCTTGTTCCCATCCCCCTGCCATGGGCAGGGACACCTTCCACTATCTCAAGTTGCTCCAAGCCCTGTCCAAGCTGGCCTTGGACACTTCCAGGGTTGGAGCAGCCGCAGCTTCTCTGGGCAATATTTCCAGGGCCTCAGCACCCTCACAGGAAAAAAATTCCTTCCCAATATCCCATCTAAGTCTGCCCTGCAGTTAAAGCCATTCCCCCATGTCCTGTCACTCCTTGG
Source organism: Vidua chalybeata (assembly GCF_026979565.1). Classification (NCBI taxonomy): domain Eukaryota; kingdom Metazoa; phylum Chordata; class Aves; order Passeriformes; family Viduidae; genus Vidua; species Vidua chalybeata. The sequence goes on along the minus strand of NC_071535.1, from coordinate 4,111,981 downwards.
CCTTATCCAAAGTCCCTCTCTGGCTCTCTTGGAGCCCCTTTAGGCACTGGAAAGGGCTCTGAAGTCTCCCTGGAACATTCCCTTCTCCAGAGCACCCTGGATTTCACAGTGTCCACAGGCACTTACTTCTAAAATGCACCCGCAGAAACAGAAGTCAGTGCTCTACATGGCACGAAAAATCAAACCAGGCAGGGAATTACCCCCAAAGTGGAGCTGCTGCAGGTCCCTAAATGAGCACTTACCCACTCAATGTCATCACTAAGCTGAGGACATCACTCAGACATTAAGTTCATAATAGCAAAGTGACAAAGCCCTGCTGACACCACCTTATTGACAAGGAACACGGAGCTTTAGCCAAGGCTTTTGGGACAGCCACATCCTGCAAGGAGAGGGCATGGGCAAGAGGAAAACACTGGTGGGCAAATGGCTTGGGCTTCCTCCCAGTCAGTAAATCCACTGGAGTCTCCTGGTCTGGCTGTCAGAGAAAAAAATTCAGAGCCCAATTCCTGCTCGCCAGACGATTCATGTGAACTAACCAAGTCACCTCACATATGACACATGGGATCACAGCTCAGTTTGCAGGGTTAGACATACAGGGATTGGGGATGCAGCTAAGAAAGAGATTTTCCTTTCTCTTCATGAGAAATGATGCCATGGAAGGTGCAGCCTTTATTCGTGGACTTCCAGTTCTGGGTGCCAACAACCCTTCAGCTGATGTTCTGTTTCTTTCCTAAAATGGATTCTTTCCTGCCTGTCCCCCAAGCCAGAAGAAGTCCACTTTTCTGCCCAACACTGAACAGCTCCACCAGGAGACCCATAATTACCAAATCTACCAAAATGTGGGTTTTCCCATTGCTAGAGCAAGCAAGCTGTGATTCCCAAAAACCTGGTAAGAAAACGTGGCTGTCATTAGCGGACGCTGAATCTCGTTTTCAACATCATTGCCTTCAAACTGAAGGATTAAGTCCCAAAAAGTGCTCCAAGGGTCTGCTTCAGCAAGTGGGGTGCTAATGGCATAATTATAAAAGTGCATAAATAAATTTTATGTACTTTAATGTTATTTTTCTCCATTAGAAGTTGAGGGTGGGGTTCAGACAAAGTGTGCTCACTGGGAGAAACAACACAACCTTGTGGAGCTGAACCTCACAGGGCAGAGCAAAGGGGGGAGACAGACCCAGAGGCTTTAGCTGGGCTTTGCTTTCCTGGCACTGTTTCCATCCCAAAACAGGGGACCACACCACTGCAGAGCCAGGCTATGTGCTGCAACAGGACTTGTCCAAAATCACTCTTTTCAAATATTTTACTCTGATCTTCTTTTTAAGCCAGGGTCCCAAACCTTTAAATCAGAGGCAATTTTGTTTTCCTAGCTGTCAGCAATATTTTGGCTATTTTAAGAATGTAGGACGGGGTTAAGGATTAGTACCAGCATTTCTTTTCTGTGTATCAGAGCTGCTTAGCAGTAATTAATTAGGACATTGGGTTTTGTACTCTTGGTTCAGGTCATTTGCCTATGAGCAGCTCAAGCCTTTTACAAAGGCACGCTGCATATGTTTCTGGGTACCTTTTTGAGAGAAGATTTAAATTGGCCAGATGAATAATACTTTGCTACAAGTGTTTTGCCCTAGGCAAAAAAGGTTTTCTTCATATTATCATCGCCCGGAGCTGGAATCCTCAAGCTTGATGTGACTGGTGTTATACTGTCACATGGCAATGATGTAAGAACAGGAGCTCTCTGTGTCAGACAAATCTGGATTTAGGGGAATTATAGCAGATGTTGCAAAATGGCAACAGTTTAGCAAGTTCCTTTCATCCCTTGGTTGGGAGGCAGGTCCACAAAGTACACCCAGACAGAGAAGAATGTTATCTTTGATCCCTTTCACTCCGGGGCGAGGAGACTCCACCCAATGAGGGATGCAGAGAGGCTTGGAAATAAAAATAAATTTACAGTAGCTTTTCGCTTGGCAGTATGGAAATTGGCCATTATTTATTCATGCTGTTTGCCCAGACATGTATAAAAGATTTTTATCAGGGCGTAGCGCGTATTGTGCGCTATAAACAGATTAGGGCACTCGATATTAAGATTAATGGCACGGAAAAACACTTGGAAATTTGTGTCTGGTTAGATTACGAGGGAGACTTGCAGCTCCTCTCCACCATGTGTGCACGGACAGTGGCACAGCCCAAGTGTCATGCCGAGGCTAAGAGGAGGGAAGGAATATAATTGCCTCTGATAGAAAGATAAAAAAGTTAAACATTGTAGGATATCACATCAGTTTTATCCATCACGTAGGATTTTTTTTTTTAATGAAAGACACTGGAAATGTCTCTATTCACCTTCACTTGGGCAAACAGCTCGTTTATACCTACACAGAAACTGAACACATGATGACAACGTGACAGACCCTGTTTACAACACGAAAGCACCACCTGCAGTGAACAAAACAGGCCAGTGTAGGACAAGCAGTAATTCTTTTCATGAGTTTAAATCTGGTTGGAATTTGGTCAGAATTTGCAGGATTTTTCTTAAATTGGTTGGTTCATTAGAAATTTAAAAAAAAAAAAAAAATTTTTAAAAAATTCCATTTGGTGACAGGCACGAAACCACCCCAGTCTTTGACTGGGTTTTATTTAAAAATCCTTTTTTAGCACCTGAAAGCAACATGGAGTCAGAGGTGTATGGGATGGGCATGGCTGCTCACACTGCATGACCTCTCACCCAACGTCATCATGGCCACAGCCACACTGCCCAAAGCCACCTCACCCTCAGCATCCTCAGTTGTACTGGATTTCCACCCCCAGAGAAGCTGAACCAGAGGTCTTCAGGCATGTGGCTGATAACAACCATGTTTTTTATTGACACCTCCCCTGCCTGAACACGCAGTGCTCATTTTTAAGAGTAGAAGTCCAGCTGGATTCAGCTCAGGGAGGTATCTAGAGGCAAGCTCAAATTCGAGTCATGGCACTGCACTTCAGCTTAAAATCTGTGCTCATTTCTTCCTGAATCTGGCTCTTGCCCTGCGTGTGGTGCTCCCTGTCTGATCCACACAGGACACAAAGATGGAGAGAGCGGTGTCAGAGTTCTGCCACACCTTTCCCATGGGTGTCAGCAGTCATCTGAGCACCTCACACATGTGAGATGTCAGCAGGACATGGTCGCACCAGCACAGGGTGCCCACAGGAGCTGTGGCTGCCCCATCTCTGAAAGTTTTCCAGGCCAGGCTGGATGGGGCTTGGAGCAGCCTGGGATAGTGGAAGGTGTCCCTGCCCATGGCAGGGGGTTGGAGCTGGATGTCTTTAATGTCCCTTCCAACCCAAACCATTCTGTGATTCTGTGATTCTGTGATTCTGTGATTCTGTGATTCTGTGACCCAGCTCTTGTGATTCTAAGACAGCTCTTGTGTTCCACATCTATGGGTTTTTGGTACCATCTTAGGGAAAGCATCCCCAAGCAGTCCTGCTCACAGGAGAACTAAAAGACCCTTCTTCTCCTCGTTTTGAATATTTCAAACCAGAGGACCCCAGCACCCTCTTGTTTCTGCCTCTGAGCTGACCTGTACACAGGGGGGTCTTCTACTCGTGATCCTCCACACCAAGGTGGCCTTTGTGAGGCAAGAGCCTCACTTTTACCACTCCAAAGGAAATACCTGCTCCTGTCTGCCTACCAAACCCCTTGTGCAGGCAATTCTGCCCGTGGGGAGCACCCCAGGGCCCAGGCAAGCAGCAACCCCATCTGTCAGGAGACCCTTGGGATGGCCTTACAGCACAGTACTGACCCCTCTGCCTCCTCCTGTAAAGCCAAAACCCAACAAGGGCGAGGCTGCAACGAGCACTTTGCCAAGCAGAAAGCCAAAACCATTAATTGTGGCCACCAAGCAGATCAATGCCACCACTGCAGCACGGCCAAAGCCACACACGACAGTCACAGCACAAAATTGGTCGCGCCACTCACGGCCCCAGCCCCGTGTGCTGGGAATCAGAGGTGTTGTAAGGAAAACATGGGATCAGCACACATTCCCATTCAAGATGCCTAATCTTGCCTACACTCAAAATGGCACCAGCTAAAATTGGTTTTCAATTGATTTAAGTTCACTGGCACAAAGCCCTGTGTAGACATTCTTAAATGGGTTTAAAAATGGCTTATCAATTTAGCTTAAGACACTTAGTAGCTAAACTAAGCTAAATCGGTATAAGCCAGGTTTAAATTGATTTATGATGTCCACAAAGAGTTTTGCACTGGTTTAACTAAATTGCTTTAAAAACACACCGCCACTTTAGCCTTCAAAAGTGAGTGCCTATGAGTGTAAGGATTTAGGGTAAATGTCTTTAAAAGTGCCTAAATATCTGAGGAGCTTATGCCCCTTTTCCCTAAACAGACTTAGGCTCTCCGAAATCAGAAACTGTCCTTTGTAACTTGTACTCCAAAAGTCTCCCCCCTCCAAAAAAAAGTAGGGGGAAAAGAGTTAGATTCTCCATGGAGTAAATTAGAGAGATATCTCCCATTTTACATCAGCTGGAGGAACGCCAAGCCCTGCCTCAAATTTTTAAACGGAAAACAAAATTGTTTGAAACCCCAGGTTTCAGGGGGCTTGTGCTTTTTCTGTTTTTTGGGGGCTTTTTTTGTTGTTGTTGTTGTTGTTTGTTCGGGTTTTTTTTCAGAGTTTTTTGTTTGTTTTTGTTGTGTTTGGTTTTTTTTGTGGCCAATTTTTATTTTTCCACTCCCTCCCTAGGTATGGTAGGTCCATATGATCCCCATATATTGAAATAATCCCATTGCTGCTCGCAGCATCCCTGCACACCACAGTAACTCAGGCTTTTATGTTGACGTGCACAGTCACAGTTTGGAAGATATTTGAGTGCTCGTAGCCACATCTGTTGTTTTCTCTCTTAATGATTTGTAGTTAGCCAAAATAATAGAAAGCAGGCAGAGCTTTTTAATATTGGCTTGCTTGACATGAGCCTATCTGAGACAAAATGTTTATTCTGCGGTGCTCCCGCTAGCTCTGGAAATTCATGTATCTATATGTATTTGTGTGTTTTGCTTGACTAGGCACAAATTATGCTCTCAACTGGAAATATCACAAGTGTAAATAATTTGGAGACATAAGTGTCTGAGCGAAACTCATGTAAAAGCTATTTGTTTTATGGATTTTGATCTCCAAAGTTTAAAATATGAGCAAACTTTTCATTAAGGGCTTTGCCATTTGTTTGAACACTCCTGTAGTAATTGGAAATGCAACAATTGTTTAAAAGTGGCATTGTCCATGAAAAGATTTAGTGAGGGATGAAGAAATTTCTTGAACCTAAAGACATAATCTGGTGATCCAATTCTCCCCACTGTGTCCATTCCCGTGAAACTCCATTTACTTTCTCCTATCCGTCACCAGCTCCCCCGCATCCCACCTAGCCAATCCTCTAGGTTTCCCACATTGTTTCCCCTTTTGTCTTTTCAGTCCAAACAGAAGAACAACAGACAAGGTTTCGAAGGGCAGGGAGCATCAGGGGCTGGAAGAGAATGGCTAAGATGAGGGTCAGAGTCCCAGCCCTACTGCCAACAGTTACTAGGGTTTGTGCTGCCTGGCTGGGCAGTGTTCAAAGACTTTGCTGGGCTTTGTTCCACTGTGTAGGGATTAGGCCTGGCGGTCTGAGAATTTGCCTTCTAATTAAAAAGGATAAAAGATAGAAGTAGCATTAGACTAAAACATAGCAGTGATACTTCACAGGCTTTTTTTTTTCCTTTTTTTTTTTTTTTTTTTTTTGTAGTCACAAGACAACGCACGAAGTTGTCAGGTTGTTTTATTTCTTTTGTTTTCTGTGCTGATGAAAAAAAGAAAAATCATAATACAGAGAAGGGAGGGAAGGAGGAAAAGTTTTGAAACTCTTCCCAGCTGTTCCATATGGTGAGTGAAGGCTGAATTTCTGTGTGCACTGTGGCAATTTTGCTCGCTGACTATTGCATTTATTGACAAGGATTACACCAGCTCCCTATCACGTCCTTTAATGCTCTACCAAAAGGTGAGGGAATTCCCCACGTCATCCTGGCCAAAGGAAACTACAGGAAACCTGAATTTCTTCTTCCACAACCTCTCTTTTTTTTTTCTCCCCCTTCTCTGCTTAGCCTCATTAGGGACACTCCAAACCAGCCACAAACCCTCCCGTCAAATTAACCGGGAGATATTATTTTACCCGTGCAATGTGGAAAATGCCAGAGGCCACATCCAGATAGCCGGTGCTTATAGCAGCACTTTAATTATCCTTAAAAAAAAAAAAAAAAAAAAAAAAAAAAAAAAAAAAAAAATCCCGTGTTCCGAGCAGGAAGGGGAGGCCAAATCCCCACAAGCTGTTACTCGTGTGAGTAATCCCGTCTCCTGCAAAAGCCCTATTCAGGGCAGCCGCCAACATCCAGCCCCACGCAGGACGGTGAGGACGGGCGTAAATCCAGGGTCTGCCAGCCCAACAAGGGCCGCTGGAAGAAATCCCTGCCATTTACAACTTGATCCGCCTTTAAAAAACATCCTCCCGGGCTGGGGCTGGGGCAGGGGCAGCCGCCGCGTTTCGGGGAGGCTCTGCTGACTTCCCAGGACAACCCCTGGCAGAACCCCTAAGAGAGAAGCTGAGGTGAGCAGTTGCGTAAGGGCCGCTGATGAGATTATATTAATTACTTTTCAGAAGAAGGAAGAAAAGAGAGGAGGGAAAAAAAAAAATAAATAAAAAGAGGGAAGAAAAAAAAAAGAAAAAAGAGGGAGTAGGAGTTTGGTGGAAGACTTGAGAAGCTTTCAAAGCCGCCGAGCTCTCGGGTTGCAGGCAAGGATAAAGGAATGCCCTTTTGTTCCCACACATCTCTCCTTACGTCACAACAAGCCCAATTTCTTCTGATTTCTGGCTGACTTTGCATGTAGTAAATAATTTGGAAGAGACGACGGACCAGGCGAAAATGATTCCCAGCAGAGAGTTGTTGCACTTCATCGTAGAGGATCCAAAGGGGAAAGCGTTGCTCACAGGAAAGCGTTTCCATTCATTAAAATTTTTGCATGAGTTTTCTTCCCTCTGAGCCAGTAAAGACCATATTTGTTCTGTGCCATAACATGAGAAGAAAAGGGAGGACTTATAAACATTGCTTGGGCCAAAATGTTGTTGTCTTTAAATGAAATAAGCCCTGATAGACTGCTGTGAGTTAGCTCGAAAGCAACATTAATGTGGCAAATTATCCCATTGATTTTAGGCAGGGTTCTTCATTGATTTTTTCCTTTAAAAAGATAGCCATATGAGCCAGCCCATGGTGGCTAACTTCTTAATATCAGGGCACTGTGAAAGGCTGGGAATGGACTTCTGCCCTTCCCCTGAGTTCTGAGGACACGGAAATTTTATAAAACCCGCGTGCTGCTTTCTGGTTATCAGCGCTGGAAATGAGACCTGCTCTTCTTTGCTGGATTTAGAAGCAAATAGATTCAACGTCCCCGCAGGACAATATTCCCAATTCCCTCCAGGCCTGCAGTCAGCTCCTTTCTGCCTCCATCCCAGAGCGCCAGAGACAGGATCAGGCCATTCTTTGGTGCTGGAAAACCCTCTTGTATTGATTTATGTGCTTAACATCGTTTCAGAGAGGCCGAAGCAAAGGCAAAGGTCCCCCCTCCCATTTTGTATTACAGAGGACTGATGGTAACTGAGAGGAAATTCTCAGTTTGCCCCATGATGGGGGTCACTCAGAGGATCCCCCCCCTGCCCCACCTTTTTTGGCTAATTTTGTGGAGAGGAAAAGGGATGAAAACCCCTTGGAGGAGAGAGTCTCGGCCGCCATGCATCCAGACCTCCCCATGCCTCATCCTCCTCCTCCTCCTCCTCCTCCTTCTGCAGGGCTCAGCCCCAGTGACAGAAACCGGGGGAAGGATCCTGTCATCCATTTTCTGTAAGGAAAATTGTGCCACGCATAAAGAGGAATATAATATTTTTTAAAATGGGATATTGGGAGAAATTAAAAATATTTTTTCTGTGGTGCATTAAAAGCCCTCAGCTCTTTAGAGCTGGGTCTTCCTCAACGCCCCAAGAGAGACACGAGCACGAGTGTTATTTCCCTCTTACTCCTCAGTTACTCACAGGAGGAAGGTGACGATCCGAAGGGGCTTTATATTTGCAAGAACATTCCCAATATTTGCAGTACCCCGTCAAGGAAAATATTTTTAAAGGCCAAACGAATATTCATTTATATTTATTTGCTTAATCTAATGATCTATTGTGATTCTCCCTTTCATCTATTCTTCCCTTGATGAGTGTGTGGCACTCCCATTAAGATTAATAGCGGTTTCACATGCACAGTCAGGGGAGATTAGACCCCTGCCCCGGCCTCCTGCCAGCCCCATGTATGTCTTTGGATTCAAGCTCCCAACCCTCACTGATGTCAGTGAAAGCACCATGTGTACAAAAAGACCCAATCCTGCCCGGGGCTGAGCATCCTCCCCACCAGCCCGGGCACAGCTTCTCCCCAAACACATTTATTATGCTGCAAAGTCTGGGGCTGTCTGGGGAGCATATGTTTATGTGGGGGTCACTGTTTCTGCGAGCACGAGGGGGGATTTTTGTGACACACCAGTCTAGAACGGCATATGGGGGCCAGTGAGGGGTGCACCAGAACCATTTCTCGGCAAAATAAGCCACACAAAACGGTCCCTCCACACAAAGTTAACTCCACGTGCAGAAATTACATCTTGTGGCCATTTTGATCCTTCCTGGGCATTCAACTCTGCCATCAGGCAGCCTGGCCCAGAGATGCACTTAAGCCACCCAGTTTTGAAAATTAAGTGTATAATGCATCGTGCTTCTCTACCAAGGCAGGAGCTGCTCCAAAGCCTTGGCATGAGAGCCCTCCTGTCGCCTTCAGTGGGATTTGGAGCAAGGCCTTTCTTCCAGTGGCAGGAGAAGTATTTCTGTCACAAGCTGGGATCCCAGTCCTGAGAGAAATTATGCCTTTGAGAGACCAAAAGCTTCTGAATAAAAAGACTGCTTCCAGGAGCAAGGGGTTGTGACACCTGAGCAGAGGAGGTGGATGTTGTGTGTTGGGTCTGATGTAAAAATTAAAAAAAAAAAAAAAAAAAAAAAGAGCTGGATTTTTTCTATTCCTTCCTGATGAATTTGTATCATCTCTTCATGTGCAGCCTTTTACCAGCATCCCCAATTCCAACCCCATCCTGACCTTGTCAGATTAAGTACAGCAGCTGCCTCACTACTTGTACCACTGAAGAATTTTTTCCCCCCTCTTATTTCCATGGTATTTCTGGGAAGAGGAAAAGAAGGATTTTCTAATTGTCAGTGGAGAAGGCTGAGCCACAACCTCCGTGTGTGGAGTAATTTACTTGTAATTACAAATACAGACTTGTGCCTCAGTTTCCCTAGGCACATCATGTGTGCAGTGATACCTCTGGTTTTCCAGTGGCACCATAAGAAAATGAAACATTTAAAAGGCTTTTGGAGGCTGAAAGGCATAAAGAGCCTTATAATGATGTTTTCAGACTACTTTCAACACCCAGCCAGACTCTCTAATAGCAACAATTATAATTATTAATTTTTACTGCCCCAAAGCACTGAAAAACGCTGAGATCCAGCCTAAGCAATGCAAGCAAAGTCAGACATAAAGAGTGAGGAAGAGCCAGAAAGTGAGCAGGAGTCAGAGCATGGGAACTGCTCCACCATCTGTCCCCTCAGCTCGCTCGGAAGGCATCCCACAATTAGAGTAAAACTGAGGATATGACATTGTTTCCCTGCATTGTATTCAGCCCTCGTGGTAATGACCTCGTTATTGATTTGTGGGGCTTTTTCTGCTTGGAGCTTCTGCACCTTCCACAGCACACAGCACATGCAGGCTGTAAATCTGATATTAATGCCATGCTGTCTATATCACAGTATCCATCCTACATTAGCATACACTGGGTAATCATGTCCTACCAATATTTACAGGTATTTTTAATGTAAATATTTTGATTACTCCTGTTTAAACATTACTGTAGCTGTTTATGGTATCAGGTACTAAATCTATTTGATTGATTAGATAGATACGAGTAAATGATGAATATGTATGCTTAGCAAATGCCTTCTTGCACATTTGTGTGGCAGCATCTCTTCTTTTGGCTTTCCTAGTAAGAAATAATAAAGATTGCAAAATATATTTAAATGAGGCAATTTATGGTTGTGGCTCATGAGGTGCTTTAATAAGATAAAATAATCCGTCGAATTTCAGTTATTTCAATAAAAACTCAGAAAGTGTGTTTTAATCTCTCCAAGATCATCATCCTTGTTCTAAGTAGGAGTTCCTAAAAAGCCTGTGTTGTGATTTGCTTTTATTTTCGTTTTTTTTTTTTTTGGCTTAAGCAATAGGCTTGAAAGTGGCAGCTCTGAAAGCAGATTTCTTTATCCAGAAGCCAGTTTGGAGAGCGTCCACACAGGCTGCTATTCTAAGGCACCATTCCGAAGACTGCCATCTCCACGATGGCACATGAGCTGTAATTTAGTCTCTGTGTTAATTTAGCCCAGGGTCTCTCCTAAGCAGAGAGGACCGGCCGTGCCAAATTGTGTTAAACTGGGGATGGCGCTTTTGTGATACGGACAACTGTCTACCAGGGATTGAGCTGAGACCACCAAACTACTTTCATTTAGATTCTCAATTTAGTCTTGAACCAAGGTCAGAAGGTAAATAGCCAGGGCTTTATCTTCCCAGCCAAGCCCCTGGTAGAGGGTCTCTTTGAAGTGGAGTGTGATCAGTGGTGGTTCAGAACTGATGTCCAAGGCAGTGATGTTTAATACATTTCCTTCCCGTCTACATCTGCTGCTACGGTCGCAGGTTAATTTAAGTACAGTTTCTCCACAAAGGAGTGTTCTCACCCAGCTGTGGTCTCAATAAAACAAATGTGAAATTAACTCAAAATGCCCTCTTGACACCACCTTCTCCCCAAAGTTGGGGTTTTTTTTGTTGGGTTTTTTTTTTGGGGTTTTTTTGGGGGGTTTTTTGGGTTTTTTTTTTGTTTTTTTGTTGTTTTTGTTTTTGTTTTTTTTTTTTTTTTTTTTTTTTATCCCAACTGCTTTTAAAGACAGTGGCTCTGGGTCTGATCCTGTTTTGTTTTTTTTTTTAAGTCAACATCATTGTTCACATTCGCTTCAGTGGCTGAGGCACTTTGAAGCTGCTCCCAATGTTGGCCAGTGCTGGTGGCTGCACATGCTCCAGGTGGTCAGAGGGAAGGAAATGTCCATTTCCAGGGACATTTTCTACCATGCCACACAGAGAGTGGTGTCTGGTGGCAGATACCACTGCACAGGCAGGCTCTGCACCCGCCAGCCAAGCCAGTCAATCCACGAACCTTAAACACAGGGTCACATTTGCCTGGCAACACAAATTTCAGGAGTCCTGTGACTTTCCCTCTGTGTTGCTCCACTCATATGGGGCTGTTTTAAGGATCTGGATTCACAATCCTGAATGTTCCTGCAACATTCATTCCCAGACTGGCTCCCTAACCCAGCTCACATCACTGCCCTGCAAACAGTTCATAGAATCACTGAGGCTGGAAAAGCTCTCTGAGATCATTGAGTCCCACCATTAACCCAGCACTGCCACTAACCCCTGTCCACGAGTGTCACATTCACACAGCTTTTAAATCCCTCCAGAAATGGGGAGTCCATTGGACACCAATGCCTGACCACCCTTTCCCTGAAAAAATTTCCCCTAATTCCCAATCTAAACCTCCCCTGGTATAACCTGAGATGGTTGAGATGGTTTTCCCTTGTCCTGTCCCTGTTCCCTGGGAGCACAGTCCGACCCCCCCGGCTGTCCCCTCCTGTCAGGAGCTGTGCAGAGCCACAAGGTCCCCCCTGAGCCTCCTTTTCTCCAGGCTGAGCCCCTTCCCAGCTCCCTAAGCCCCTCCTGGTGCTCCAGCCCCTTCCCCAGCTCCTTTCCCATCTCTGGACGTGCTCCAACACCATTTTGGTACCAAAATCCAACCACAGGATTCAAGGTACAGCCTGACCAGTGCCCAGCAAAGGGGGATTGTCACTGCCCTGGTCCCACTGGCTCCACAGCAACATTGTTGTGTGGGGCCCAGTGAATAGTTGGATGCAAGGAGGAGATGGCCACCAAAAACCTGATCTCTTCTAAATGTGCCCCAAAACTCCCAGAGATTGATTCTCCTTCCCAGCCATGTGCCACCACGGCCACACTTCATGCAGTTGTTCAGCACAGAGCTGCTGGTGGCTCCCTGTACTTGATGTGTGGTCTGGGAGGCCTCTGGGCACCTCAAACCTGGGGTACAGCAGAGCTTTCATGCACTTCCCTGACACCAAAACCCCTGTAGGGTGTTTTTCATGCTAAGAAAAACATCCCAGAGGTATCCACCCTGTGGTGGTCTTCTTCTAGCCAGGGCTAATCTGATGCACACCTCTCACCTTAGCTGGTTCCCCACATCAGCATCCCTAGATGGAGGATCAGGGCTTGCATGAAAGGAAAAGGGAATTTCTGCCATTGTGACTTTTAGTATTGATGTTTTTTTTCTGCCCAGGACTGCTATTGGAATGGATTTGCATCAGAACATCCCTTTTCATCAAAGCTTACAATTGAATACACCCCAAAAAAAGTCTTTCTTTTTTGTGCCACGATTCCTTGTTTAAAATAGAGCCAGGCTTCACCTGACTGGGACAGGAGTTTTATGGTTAGCCATGAAGTGGACTAGAAAGAAAATAAAGCCCTGCAAACTCCAACTTGCAACACCCTCCATCCCCTGCTCCCAAGTTCTGACAGGCAACTCCTGACATCTCAGCCATGAAATTTTGCTGCATTTAGGCACAACAGGCTGAATTTGTAGAGTTCTGTTTACTTTCCCTTGGTAATATTGGTGAATGTAAGGAATGGATGAAGCGGATTTCTGTGCAGGCACATCCAAAACCCTCATAATCTTACAATATATGATGAAACTACAGAAAAAAAAAGGCTGGAAAGGACATCAAGAAGCCACCCATGCATTTGTCTGCCCCAGGGCAGGGTCACCTGTATTTTTCAGGCTGATGTTTCTCTAACATGCAGTTAAAAGCCTTCACTGCCCCTCCAGGCAGTCTGCTTTGTCTCTCCTCGTGGGAAGTGTTTCTTAACCTCTAAGCTGAACCTCAGGGCTTCAGCCACTGCCCTTTCCTTCTCACCCTCACCCCCTGGACATGGAGGGCAGACCCAGCGCCCTCACAACAGGTTTGGAGATGTTTGGCCACTCCTGTCACTTCTCCCTTCATGGCTCCCTGCTCCAAATTCACCAAGACTTTTTCAATTCTGATCCCCTGCTTTGGTGCAGCCTCCCCAGACTGGTGTGACCTGTAACCACTCCCTCTTCCACTGGGTACAGGAACCAGGGCAGACTCTTGAAGGCCTCCATGTAGGACAATCTGCTTTCCTCAGAAATGGAAAGATTGGGAAACCCCTCCAAAATCATCGAGTCCAAGCGTTAATTACAGTGGTGACTTATTGACAGTGGTTATCTAGCCATATTATATCCAAATTCCAGCATTTTCCTTGAACAATTGGCTCACAGACTTGAAATTGTCTGCTCTTGACAAATCACTGCTGTCATTGACTGCATTGCATTTTATTTATATTCTCTCATTCTTTATTTATTCTCACCAGCAGTCCCACCCTGTGATTTTGGCATTTCAGAGAAGTCCCTGCTGAAAAAATGCCTGATCCCAATCACAGAAGACACTCCTGAAACCAGTAGAAAATAAATCCAAAGGGAGACTCACCCATAGCTCTTAGGGTCAAAATAAATGGTGCATCTTTCAGTCTAGGATGTACCAGTCCTGTCAGGTGTGGTCTAGGAAAAATCAGCAACTTCTGGGGAAGATTTGTCCATTTCATTGGATGCAGAAGACAGGACTGCATGCATATGATGCTGCTTGGCAGATGGGGGAAGCACTCCCTCCCTCAGGCTCTCTGAAAGTCTCTGCTTCTACCCAATAACTACACCAGGGGCTTAAGTTAGTGCCTAAATTAGATAGTGTGCATACAGCCTGCAACTTCCCTGGTGGGAATTCCCCATCTGTAAAAAAGAAAGCAATTTCTACCTAACAGTGGGCTATGAGGGAAGAATTAATAACCCAAAGAAGATGAGGCACTCCAATAAACAGTCAAACACTGTAAAGGGCTGTGCCGGGTCACTGCTCTCCAGCTGGAGGCAGCCATCCCACAGACCCCTCAGCACACTGGGATAACATGTTTGACCAGACCCTTGACCAGCCAGCTACCCCTCTTCTTGAGGTGTCAAGGTTTGTCACATCTCGTAGCTGTTTTCAGCTGAAAGATCAATTTTGAAGTCGTGACAGGTCCACACTGAGGAGTGTGGAGCCACCAGCACCAGCATCATGCCTTAAACCCAGCAGGGGAAGAAGGAGAAGGCTGTGAAACACAGTTTATTATCACAGCTGAAGTACTTCCACAGACCATCTAAAACTCTTAAATTAATTTGGAATAAATGGCTTTTACTTCACTCATCATTAGAAGCTCCTTGGCTAGGGGCTGTTGGAGATGACAAGAAGTGGGACCATCAGGGCCCTGCTGGAAGATGAATAATGGAATCCAGTACCTAAAAGACTGAACTTAGACTTATTGAGCTGCTTTAGCCTCTCTAAATTTCCCCCTGAATAGCTCAAGGCCCTCAAAGGCACCAGGCTAAAGATCTGGGGTGGAAAAGGTCCATTGAGACAAAGAGGAAATTAATGAATCACAGAAGGGTTTGGGTTAGAAGGGACCTTAAAGACCATCTAATTCCAACCCCTGCCATGGGCAGGGACACCTTCCACTACACCAAGTTGCTCAGATTGGAAAGTAATTAACGACCAGAACAAGTGGCCAAGTGCTGCAATGGTGTTTCCACTGCTGGAGATTTCAGTCTCCAGACTGGACAATTTTCCAAGTGAGATTCTCCAATCCAAACACACATTAATCCTCTGGACTGCATTAAATTGCAGGACAGATTAAACAAAAACAGTTGTTCCTTTGGCTTTTAAATCTGTGAGTGCCTTCCTACCCAGATACCACAGAGCCTCGCTCTCCCGGCGAGTAACCCCAACCTAACACAGGCATAAAGATTCCTTTTCACAAAATCTCCCAAAATACCAGGTTTGCAGCATTAGCAGCACACAGACAACCTCATGTCTCCCCATCCATGGGAGGCATATGAAAACTTGACTCCACTAAGCCTAGAACTTAAGACACAGTCCTTCCATGCATCAGTGCTCACCATTTCAAAACACAGTGTTCAGATGGCATCCTCAGGCCAGATTAGGAATTTTGGCTGCCTACAGCAAAAGAAGAGTGAAACGTGATCCCAAATAGCTGTGCTGTTGCATGGAAAGTTGTCCATTTTGGCTGGGAGGGGATGCCTGCCAGTTAGGAAAGGCTTGAGACCCTTCTCTGGTCTCTAAAAGACACGGTATCTCCCACTTGGCCTCTGAGAATCACACACCCTTTTTACAGGCAAGGAAAAGTGGATAAAGGTTCATCAGTCTGGGTTCAAAAGATGGCAGTGATGAATACATAAACTGGACAACTTGGTGTTTATGAAGCCTGAGCTGTGCTTTCCTCATCAGCCTGAGCATCTCCTAACTGGGGATGTTCAACTTCCTCCTGTGAGAAGGGAGACACAGTGCAGAGGGGACGGCAGAAACCTCCCTGTAAGGAAATCCATCCCCTGATGTGGATGGCAGGAGATTGGGTGAGGATGTGGCTTCTTCCCACAGGAATTTGCCCCACCATGTGACCTGATAGCAGAGCTGATGTGAAATTCTGCTTTTTGTCAAATTTCAGCACAGATGAACACGGACCAAGCAAACATGGCTTTACCAGTTCAAATCCAGCACAAACCAAAAAATTGTGGTATGGCTCTTACTCAGCAACAGACTGACCTAAACCCCTGCAACCACCACAGCTCCCAAAAATATTGCTGCTAAATCCAAACCGTGAAATTGGGAGTTGGCCCTCAACCAAGTCAACATCTTGGCTGGGCTGAAAAAAGCCACCAAGTAGACACTGAGAAATGAGTACTCTGCTCCCCTTCTACAGAAATCTTTTCCAAGATGCCCCAGCTTCTCAAATCTTTATCACACGCCATAAAATAATACACACACACACTCACATACATATATATTAAAAAAAAAAAAGAAATGCATGGGCAGTGTTACAAAACATTAAAGACTTTTATAAATGGTACACTGGAATTTGTAGAGATTTTTATCTGGAGGAAAGAGTGGACTCACAGTGAAGTACTTGAACCCATTCATCTGCACCAACCTCCTCCAAAAATTCAGCCCTCACATAATTCTACCTTCCCCTTCCCCTGACTGCCCTTTCTCCTCACCCACCAGGAAAAATTCGGAAATCCCATAAAAGTTGACTGCCTGAAGTTGCTGTGTAAGTCCTGTTAGGTAGCCAGTTCCCTTTCAAAACACACATACACAAACACACAAAGGAAGCCCTGGGAATTTCTTTGGAAATGCAGCAGTGCTGGTGCCGTGTGTTTATTGGGATGTAAAGATACAGCAGAATTAAGG
This sequence comes from Vidua chalybeata, assembly GCF_026979565.1. Classification (NCBI taxonomy): domain Eukaryota; kingdom Metazoa; phylum Chordata; class Aves; order Passeriformes; family Viduidae; genus Vidua; species Vidua chalybeata. Next base: position 4,095,421 of record NC_071535.1, on the reverse strand, counting down.
TACATCCAGGCAATTTTTCAAGCGTGCCTGGGAGAGATGGCAGGGATTTCTCTCAGCAGCGTTGAATTCAAATCTGAGGCACAAGGTTTGGTGAAAAGGATTGCTATTTTTAATACCCACAGTTTCCTTGTGTGATTCCAGCTCTCTAAGACCCTAAGACCTTTAAATTCCATCTAGTGTCTATCACATGCCATTGAATTGGCATGTTTGCAAATTGCATGCAGTGAGATCCTTCCATACCAGCAGCTCTGTCTCAGATTCCCCACCATCCCTGCCAAACTAGTATTGCCTGCACATTTTTTTCATCTTTTCATTGAGTTCTGTGTGTCAGCCAACACATTCTTTAGAACAGGCTTCAGTAGGCATGGTAACTGGTTCCTGGTTGCAAGCTGCCTTATGCATTTGCTCCTGTTTCTTTCTGGATAATTTCTCCCCCCGCTTCCTTCTTCTTAGGTGAGGACTTAAAGCGTGTTTAGCGTTATCTGTTCCATCTGTTGTGCCTGTGATAAATAGCTGAGATACAATAAAAAGTCCTAATTGAGGTAGTGATGCAGTGAATAAGCAAAGCCCGTTCTCCGGACTGTGAATCTGGATGGTTGAGAGCTGCAGGTACCTCGGGGCTGCTCAGCCTGACTCTGCTGTGTTGACTTTGTCTAATTGCAGGGGAGGAGCTAGAAAAGCAGTGAAGGGCAGTGGCACACACAGCAGGAGAGCTGAAAAATACTGGCATAACCACGCAGAGCTAAACAAACTGACTGACAAAGCTCTTGGCGTATTATTAAAAAATCTGGCAAAATGCTCATCTCTTGACAAAAATGTAGAAAGACTAGTAATGCAGAACTTTATCCCATGTTGGATTTTAAAGTGGCTAATGCCAAGTTGTCTGTCAAAATTAATAGGGCATTGCTTCTTCTTATAGAATAGGAAAAAGAGAGAGATCGCGCATACATTTTATTCATTTATTCATCTCTAACAAAAATGATGTATCTGCTAAAAATTTATTTAGGGAGGGCTTTGGTAGTGCTAATTCTGAAAAAGCAATACTCAAGGAGTGATGCTAGCTGGGGTTAAGGGATAAAAACCTCCCAGTAATAGCAGAAAAAGCCTGCTATCATCTCAAACCCCACCACGAGGAAATTTCAGCCCAGAGATACCATTACCTGTCACCAGATGACAATTGCCCATCTTCATCTCTACCCAGATGCATATTTTCCTTTCTGATGGTTTTCATTTAAATCCAAAATTTTCATTTTAAAATGTGCCACTTCAGTGGAATGCCATTAATACTCGGGATCTCCACAGGCACTAACCCATAAACAGATTTGTTTACCATCAGCCATAGTTAAACTTACTCTGCTTTAGTGCCTGCAAGAGATTTTTTACTCTTTTACCTCTGGATACCTGACACTTGAGCTATATCTGCCAGAATATTCTCTGCTGTTCCTGTTTTTTTTGTAGGAGAACTTGCACAAACTTTCTCTGCTCCACTGTACAAGCCTACCCACCCAGTTTAAAAAATAAAAAAGGTGAAGACATTTGCTTAAGTTGCTTCACTGTCTTTTAAATGACTAATGACAAGTCCTGAAAATATCTGAACATGCTCCCTGCCTAAACAAAACTCATGGATGCCAGTACTGTCCTCCCTGCTCTGGATAAACAGCCACATCAGCCTGCATCACCCACATCACCCAGAGCTCCATCAAGAGCCACAGTAAAATTAAAATGCAGTTTAAAATGAAGACACAACTGGTTTCCTTTGCAATCTGAGGGATCTCTGCCCAGCCTGAATACAATATCACAAAATGCTATGGAAAATAGCCTGGTGTACTTGGGGGTTTCCAAGAGGAACAAAAAATCAAGAAAATATTTTATTAATACACTCCAGTAAAGAAAAGATCTTTCCCTGCTTGAAGAAGGTGACAGTCCAAATAATGATGAACTTTGTTTCCTTCTTGTTTTTATAGCAGGCTGTGACCATCACACACATCTTTTATAAAGCTACAGAGGCCTTGCTGCTCAGTATTGATGAGCTGAAGCACACATGGGCTGCAGCATCTTGTGTCTAGCTCATGTACTGGCAAACACGGCTCTTTCTTTGTGTAAGTGAGGTCTGGGTTTAGTCTTTTATCAACCAAGGAACCAAATAAAGGTTTCTGGAGTGTCCTCACAGCAGGGAGAGGGAATACATGCATGAGGCATGCAGCTCCAGAAGCCTCCAGCCTGGTGTGTGACCAGATATTCCTGCAGCTCAGATGGGCACATTCAGACTTCGAGATCCTTGGAGTATTTCAGCAGAAGATGAAGGCCTGAGAGTCCCTCCCAGCACCCAAATGGGCCACAACAGAGCTGGAGAGGGACTTTGGACAAGGACATGGAGTGACAGGAGAAGGGGGAATGGCTTCATATTGCCAGAAGGCAGGGCTAGATGGGATATTGGGAAGAAATTCTTCCCTGTGAGGGTGCTGAGGCCCTGGCACAGTTTGCCCAGAGAAGCTGCCCCTTCCCTGGCACTGTCCAAGGCCAGGTTGGACAGCCTGGTCTAGTGGAAGGTGTCCCTGCCCATGGCAGGGAGTTGAAACAAGATGGGTCTTAAGGTCCCTTCCAAGGCAAACCATTCTATTATTCTGTTATACCACAATTTTAACCCCCAGTTCCAGATGGGACAGGCTGAATCCAGGCACCTTTTTGAGATCCAGCTCCTTTCACTGTTAATGAGTCACCCCCCACCCTCTCAGGAGTGTGAGTAAACGTTGACACTCCACACACACACACACACACAAAAAATAATTGTGAAAACGTTCTTCAAAGGCTGCTGGAATAAACATGTAAATACAAGATGGGCTGACTTCCTACTGTTCATGTTTGCTCACTGTGAACATTTGGTTCACTTGGCTTTCCTCATTATTTCAGCTGGGGAAAGTCACTATATGAATTAATAGCAGATTTCCCCGCTGAAAATAAATGTTTACCAGTAATTTTTTTTTTTTTTTTTTTTCCTTTTGGCAGAGACCAGGCTTTTTTGTCTGACTGCCTCCTTTTTGGCCTGCACATCCCTGAGGTGTGTAATTAAAGTGAGGGAATTTGTGCATAGTGCTTTAGGGGCTTAATGAATAGAAAACACAGGATATTTCATTGATTTGGTGCACGCGATATTGTCAGAGTGTAGATTTCCTTTGTAAATGGCAAAAAGACAGCCATAATAATATATGTGCATTCAAGCTTGTGTGTAAGGAAAAAAATATAATTGAAAAAAAGGAGAACAAATAAAAATAAAAGAACTATATCTGTTTCCAAATTCTAATATAAAACACATTCAAAAGAGCAATTTAGATTAAAACAGGAAAGGCAGGAGCTTCAACATGGCTCAGAATAAACAATCAAGCTATACTTTCCCCAAGATATAATTTCACTTAGAGTAGGTGTGGAAATCTTTGAAAAATTCATTATACAAAGCCACATGTGAAAATAAGATTTGTGTTAGCAAAAGATTCTTTGGCTGCTCTTAAAAAAACGAAAAGTACGTTAAATAGCATGTGTGTATTATGTATAAATAGTGCACAGTCTGCACGGTGAGGAGGCAGCTGGGCTAAGTCTCACATGTTCTGTGTTGGAATATTGTTGTGCATTGGGATAGAAGGCGATAAGGGAAGGTAAATTCCCTTTTTCTGGAGAGGCCTTTTCTTTGCAGAGCTCTCAACAGTCCCGTTGTGGAGCCGCCATGGCGGGCAGCTTGGTGAAGATACATTTTCTTACTAGATAAAGCAGGTGGAAATCCGTGTTCCTTTGGAAATGGTGACGAGGTGCAGCCAGAGAAGAGGGAGCACAAACCACAGAAGGAGCTACAACCCTCCAAGTGACCCAGCCCCAGGCAGCTTCTGCCCCTCCAGGTGACACAGCACAGGGGACAGGTGTTCCCTGCCCGGCTCCACATGCAGCATCATCTCAGACACCAAGGACAAAGACAATGGAATCAAGGAATCATTTAGGTTGGAAAAGACCTCCCAGGTCATCGGGTCTACCTGCTGAACCAGCGCTGCCAAGGCCACCGCTCGCTCATGTCCCCAAGTGCCACATCCACACGGCATCTAAATCCCTCCAGGGATGGGGGCTCCACCACTGTCCTGGGCAGCTGTGTCGGGGCTGACAACCCTTCTGGTGAAGAAATTTTCCTTCATATCCAGTCTAAATCTCCTCTGGCACAACGTGTGGCTGTTTCTTCTCCTCCTGTCCCTGTTCCCTGGAGCAGAGCCCGACCCCCCCAGCTGTCCCCTCCTGTCAGGAGCTGTGCAGAGCCACAAGGTCCCCCTTGAACCTCCTTTTCTCCAGGCTGAGCCCCTTCCCAGTTCCCTCAGCTGCTCCTCATCAGACTGAAACATCCCACCCACATCTCCTGAGCCCCATCACGAGGAGGAAGAGGAAGAAGAGGGCTCTCTAATACACTTTCTGTGCTCTGTTCATGTCAGCTGCGAATACCAAGGGTCTGGCCAGGAGCCTCTGCCCTGCACAAGTGCCAAAATACAAATAATCCGTGTGCAAGGAGCAAAGCAGGTTCACCAATCTCCTGTTCAGCAGAGAGCAGCCCTGGCCTGCCCAACACTGAAGGCCCAAGGCAAAAGCTGGTGCTGTGATCCTCTGCTTAACAGATGGATGGTGACACGCTGGAACAGATTATCTGGTGAGACGGTGCAATTTCCAGCACTGGCGGTCTCGGAGGTATCTTCCAGCCCTATTGCTCAATGAATCTATAATTCATCATTTTGTGAGCGAGTCAAGACACTCCCTCAACTCTCAAAACAGCATGCAAAGGACAAATTGCTCTTTTTGCATCTCTTCCCCCTAAGCAGAAGGGAAAATAAAGCGTGGGATGGGAATGCAGAGAGAAAGGAGGAGAGTTCAGCATCTCCCCCCAGCTCTATTCTGCCCAGGCTATAAAGCTTTGTGCGTGTTTATTCATATTAAAAAAAAAAAAAAAAAAGCATGTGAAAATATAATTTTTCTCTTCTTTCCTTTGACCTTTCTGATATCTTCTTCACAGCAGAAGATTAAGTTCAATTTCAAGAATCCATTGGAGAAGAAATGCATGTAGAATTGAAAAAGAAGCATTTTATCATTAAAAGAAGACATCCCAGGGTGTGTTAGGGGATACCAGCAGAGAGAGACTGTTTTCTTGGGACCTCAAACCTTATCCTCCCTGAATTTCCAGCTCTGCCTGACACACTTGAAAAAAGCAGTTAATTCAAAGAGTTTATTTCAGGTCAGTATTATTGTTAAATACATTTCTATAACAGGCAGGATTTGAGGGCCAGGATTATGAATTATCTGAACTTCAAGGTATTTATTTTAAGTGTAGATGACCTTCCTGACCTTTCTCATTCTCATCCATCAATGTCCTGGACTTCATAATTTAAAGCCAAATCTAACACCACCTAAAGTCCGAAGCAGCACGATCCACTTGTATAACAATATTTGCAAACTGTCAAATAAAATAAATACTTCATTAATCCACTGACACCCCATCCTATTATTTCCCTGATGTGGAAAGATAGAAGCGGAAGCTAAGTATATCATCCCAGCTTTCTGTGGGCATCTATTTATGTCTCACAATTGTATCCCAGCACTGTGTGGGTCAGAGACATTTCAGTCCCCGCTCAGCAGATCTGCAAAGTCCAGTCAAAATTAAGGCAAAGCCAGTCCTGGGTTTGTTGTTGTCCTGGTTCTGGCCAGGACGGGGTTAATTTTGGGCAGTAGACAGGAGGGGCATGGCCAGGATCCAGAGGTTATTCTGTACCACCTCACTCATTGATGGGGCCAGGGGAAAGGGATTCTCTTCCAAGGAGAACAGGTTCTCTCTCGTGGCAGAGGAAACTGTCCAGGATTGTTTATTGTCAGAGGGGTTTCTGTGTGAATCCTGTCTTTTCTCATGCCCTCTCTCCTGAGTATTGTTGCTGTTAATGTTTGTTTTCTTATCTCATTGCTGCTTCCAGTAAATTGCTCTTACCTCAACCCATTATCGTTATTTTTGTGCCTCCAATTCTCCTCCTCATCCCACTGCAGTGGAGAGAGGGAGGGAAAAACGGGGGAGCAGGAGAGAGCAGGGTGTAGTTTGGAGAATGGGGGCACTGAACTGGGGAGTACCACTCCTAAAGCACGACAGCTGCATGGCCCCATCCACTGGTCATCCACTTGAAAGGAGTGGGGCATTTCCAGGAGAAAAATTTGCATTATGAAGTCCATTTATTTTATGTCAGTTTTGGTATTTTTTAACTTAGAGGGAACGAGAAGAGAAAACAGCATGCAACACTATAGGAACAGCAGTGCAAGAATTACAGCATAGAACTGGGAAAGGGAAGCTGTGGCTGGTGGCCCTGCCCATGGCAGGGGGTTGGAACTGGATGGTCTTTAAGGCCCCTTCCAGCCCAGACCATTCTGGGATTCTACAAAGTGAATGGAATCTCGCTGGCTGTACGGGCTGCTTTGCCTGCCATCCATGCAGGACTATTTGTAGGATGTGGGAACTGCTTCAGGAAAGAGGATTCATCTGGCACCCCAAGGACAGAGTGAGGAAGGCTCTCCAGCAGTCAGCACACACAGCAGCTTTGCCATTTATATATAATGGTTATGTGACATTCCCTGATCTTAAAATAACAAAGCGTTTTAATCGCCGAGACTTTGACCTTTTGGTCAAGTGGAACACTTGCTATTTGATTTCTTTACTTTTCATACAACACGTTAGATCGGCCCTGCAAAGCAACTCAGGAGACTGCTCAGCAGAGGAAAGCAGGGTTTGTGGTAAAGGCAGCCACAAAAGTTTCAGCTCATGTCTCTGTACAGCCTTCCCAGACAGATTCAGAGAATTTGCTCACACTTTGACCCATCCAACCCAGTTTTAGTTGTCCAAGCAGGACACACAGGAGTCTCTCTGCATCCTCGGAGAAGTCAGCACCAGGAAGGAGCACATCCACAGGATAAATCAGCCTATTCAGGGCCTGAAACACGTTTTACAGACATCTTTCCCAAGTTCCTTGTTTGAAGTGGCCTACTGGGATTCCATGCAAACAAAATTTGCTGCTTTGGTCACATGCCTGAAGGTTTGTGAGGTTTTTAAAACCTTCCCGCTAGGAATATCCAAATGGCACCAAGTAATCAGATTTTCTGGGCCAAAAGCAGGAACAAGACCAAGATAAATGATATCTTCAGAAGGTTGTCAAGAAAGAAGCCTTCCTGCCAGATATTCACTCATACCTGCCAGAACACCGACTAAATTCAAAACTGATTGATAGGACAAAGAGGAGTGGCTTTAAACTGACAAAGAGTAAGTTCAGATGGGATATCAGGAGGGAATTCTTCCCTGGGAGGGAGGGAATATTGGGAAGGAATTCTTCCCTGTGAGAGTGGTGAGGCCCTGGCACAGGTTGCCCAGAGAAGCTGTGGTTGACCCATCCCTGGAAGTGTTCAAGGCCAGGCTGGACAGGGCTTGGAGCAACCTGGGATGGTGGAAGGTACACCATGACAAGAGACTTGGATTTAGATGGTCTTTAACATCCCTTCCAACTCAAACCTTCTAGGATTCTATGATCTGTAAGTAGGGTGGATCAGGCACCCCCTGACATCCCTTCAGGCCCCATCTTCCATGATTTCAAAAGTACATCTAGCTAGGCACAGATTCCCACCGTGCAGATGTGAATATTCATCCTGTCCCATGGAGCCACGGAGAGGCTGAGCTTCCCTGATCTCAAATCAGCAAGGCCCAGTCACCTAAAAAGGCACTAAAACCCCATAATGAACATAAATGCAGTAAAGAGAGAGGCTGATGTTCCTTGATCCTCTCTCTCTCTTTAAGCAGTTTTATAACAAACTTCTACCCCATTCTTTCTTCCCCTGTGGACATCCAACAGGAGCTGCTGCTGATGGGAAGCCTGGCAGTTTTCCTCACAGCCAAGAGAATGGGAAGGCAGCATGACTCAGGACTTATGGGAAAAAAAGCCAACATCAAGCAACAACTGTCTGCTCCTCCACTTTGAGCCTTCCTCTTTTCACCCCCCTCCTTTTCACGGGGCTCTCGTTGCAAGCTGATCATGTTCCCAAATACCACAGGTCATCGTCTTCCCACAGCCTCAGGAGCTGCAACCTGCTGAGGCTGCAGTGCCAGAGGGCAGCTCTTCCCCTCGTTGTGGTTTGCAGCTCATTTTTGACCATTTTCCTGAAGGGCAGAGGAGCTCAGAGTGGGTGTTACCACCACACACATTTTCATTTTGCCACACATCGCTCTTAGTTGTGTAAGCGCCAAACTCAAGTTCAACCTGCTTTGCTCTTTCCTACTCTGCCCTTTCTGGGATGACTCGTGAGGAGCTGGGATGCATTTGTAGCTCTGTTTTAAAATCTAACTACCCAGCAGAGACTGCCAAATTTCAGTCCACAGCAAATTCTTACAACTGAGCTGTAACCCTTCAAAACAGAGACTGCTAACATATGGTCGTGTCAGTGGGAGCTTCTGTAATGCAATTTATTGTTGTGTAGGCTCTTTCAAGCTACTACACATGAAAGGTAAAGGGAACATTTACTCTTCGATGGGAGTTTAATCTTAGATTTACCTCATTTGAAACAAACCCCTCATTTGCATCTCTAATACATAAGCAATCACCTGTAAAGAGTGCTTGTGAATAGAGACGTTTCTTGACTGTCATCAGAGCCTTTGCTCCTGGCTGGGGGTTTTGCCTGAGAAAACGCTGCAGAATTCAGTCCTCTTCCAGACAGTGTGCACAAACACCCACTGATATCACTAGAAAATAGTGATAAATAGAGGAAAGGGCTTTCATGAAGTGGAACAGATATTCACAGCTAACATGGGGCTCACGCAAGGTTCGTTCGGTTGCACGCATATATAATATATAATTTAATTCCTCCATGCTTTGCCTTCCGTGCCCTTTTTGTATCTAAGCGTTACAGTGTATGGTTAAGGCTTCAAACAGAAATAATCTCCTGTTGAAGTGAAAGTGCTTGATCCTGTACAAGCAATAAAAGATAAAGCAGCTCCACGCCATTAAGTGTTCCCCCTCACCGTCACAGTGTCAGTGAAGGGACACCAGTGGGACACAATCCTTCCTCATGGCCCAGCCCATCACAACCCAATGGGCACCATGAGCTGCTGGACATCACAAAGCACCTCTCCTAGGGCAGCATGCAGAGTTTGGGAGTTGGGGGTGTTTAAAAACAAGGCCCTTCCCTTGGTTTAGTCTGAGCCTAGCAACGTGAGAAGCCCTCCAGATCCATCCAAGTATTTGTGCAATGCCCAGCTTCAAGCCTGGCCACAGTGCTAGGTTTTTTCCTACAGAAGTGACAGTCCACAACTTTGCGATATTTTTCCTTTTTTTCCCTCTTGTTTAACTCCTACCTATGAAGACACAATATTAAGCAATCGCTGACCAGGCCATGATCCAAGAACATGACCTCAATCTCTGACCTGCCACTGCCTCCAGCTGAACTCCTTAGTCTGAAATACCTAAAATGCATCAGCTTTGGGAAGGGCTTGCTCTAAAGTCTTGAGGGTTTCTGAGTTGAGATACAGATTCCAGAAAACACTATGGATAAGTCTTCCCCCCACCCCCGCCTCCCCCCAGGACAATTACTTTAACTTGAAATTTCGGTTGAGCTAACAACATTGGAACATGACTTGGATATTCTCTGGCTATGAAGTGGGACATGCAGAATCACATGGACTACAGATCAAAGACTAGCAAATAGGGGAAAACTAGACACTCTAAATAACTTGAAGAGATGGAGATGGTCAGGCTCTCTTTCCATCACGTGATGACTCTGAAGCCTATCAATTGCCTTTATACACCATCCATCATTGTTAATTTTCAGAGCTGATCCTTTTAGAATTTCCTATCCAATATCTACACCAGGAATCTCCACGTGACTTCTGAATATCAAATAACTGGGAGACCCAGCTCCAGCTTCTGCACAGAGGCTTTTGGCAAAGGGCACCAGCTCTCTCCTGTAATGCACATGATCTTCTCCAGCTAAAGTCACGAGATATAAAATATTGGCCATTTTTTCCAATAGTTTCCTTTGCTGTTCTCTGACTCCCAAGCCATGGTTACTATAAAAATCATGCACACATGTCTTCTGCCAGCATGGTGTCATGTCTTCTGTCAGTGTGTTATTTAGTACTCAGTGTTCCTATTATCTTCAAACTGGCTCTGGATTGGTTCCAAAAATTGCAATGTTATTCATAGAAACTTTGGTGGAGTCTTTCCAGTCTGTTCGAGCAAGGGGTTGGAACAATGCTGGGTTTGGCAGGGGGAAGGCATGGGGATTGGGGTTTGGGGGGGGAAAGACACAGGGAGTTTGCATCTGTGTGTGCCAATTACCAGCCTGAGAGTCCGTGTTAGTCTGTCTGGATGAAAGGGATTCTGTGAGATGGGGAAAATGTGAAGCACTGATATGTGGAAGGAGGGAAATTGCTCTCCTAGACAGCAATCACCAGGAGAACTCCCAGCCAGGTTGAGTCCTCTCTCTGCTTTGATTACTGACCAATTTATTACCACGTCTGCTTTTCCAAACAAATAAACAGAGCAGAAACCTGAAACGCGTCTCTATCTGGCTCCAAGATGAGACATTAGCAAAACTTCCATAAATTATAATTTCGAGGAGCTAATTTGGCTATTTCTTTGTCTCCCCAAATGCTGTGACTCTAAATCAGCGTAAGAGCTGCCCTCTCTGGATGGCTCAGTTTTACTATTACCAGAATTATTCAAGCATATTAGCAGACTTCTAGCCAAGAATACCTTGTGGTCTGATGGAAAGTCTTGTTTTCCTTGATTAAATCTCCATTTCTTGCATTTGCTAGAACAAACAAGCAATTGAATATTTTATTAGAAAGAATATGATTTATTTTTGCTAGTTAATATATTTGCTCTGTGACAGAGCCTCAGGGGATGAATATCTTTCTTTGCTGACAGCCCTAAAGTGATGACACTTGCAGAGTCTGTTCTCAGCCTGTTCTAGCAGTCTGCAAGTGGTGGGTTTTGCAGCACCGAGAAAATTTTTCACATGCTGAGAGAACTTTTGCTTATGAAAAGAAATTCCACATCATTTTCAACCCTCCTATTTAGGGATTGTGAGGTTTTTATGTATCTCCTGGTGCCAGGATTCAGGCACTGATTAACTCAGGACGTGCTTCTGAACAAAGGCCATCCCAAATACAAAAATGTAGTCCCAAATTTCTCTACACACAGAGTGTACACATTTAGCTGCCTGCTATCTCTGAAATCAGATCTGGATTCAACATGCACAGCTCCTGCTTGTCTTTTCTTCCCAGGAATGACACTATGAGGGAAGAGGCAGTGTATTTAACAAAGCTGTTATGCAGTTTACTGATTGTGATTATTCAAGGCAAATGCTTTGAAGTAACAGCTTAGTGCAGAGTGACAGTAAACAAGATATAGAGATACAGCTAGATGAGAAGAAAAATAAATGGCAATTAGGATTGATATTCTAGGTGAGGGAAACGCCAGTAAGACCTCAAACCCCAGCAATGACACTCTGCTTTTGTGTTGCCACTGCCCCACAAGATGTCCAGGATGGATCACAAAAGGCAGTTTGACAACTCTGAACCTTTAAACACCAGGAAACATCAGCCCAGCTGCTGTAGAGCCAGGGAAACCAGGAACAAAGGAAGGGGAGCCCTGATTACACCTCCTGTGCCAATGCTTGGGGTTGTCCTGGCTTGTGTCAGCAGCAGCATGGCCAGAGGGACCAGAGCAGGGATTGTCCCCAGTGCTGGGCACTGCTGGGGCACCTCCAGTCCTGGGAGCAGTTTTGGGACCCTCAGGACAATAAAGATGTTGAGGAGCTGAAGCTTGTCCAGAGAAGGGAACGGAGCTGGGGAAGGGGCTGGAGCACCAGGAGAGGCTGAGGGAGCTGGGAAGGGGCTCAGCCTGGAGAAAAGGAGGCTCAGGGGGGACCTTGTGGCTCTGCACAGCTCCTGCCAGGAGGGGACAGCCGGGAGGGTCTGGCTGTGCTCCCAGGATAGGGACAGGACAAAGGGAAATCACCTCAGGTTGTGCCAGGGGAGGTTTAAATTGGATATTAAGAAAAATTTCTTCACCAAAGGGGTTGTCAAGCATTGGAATAGGCTGCCCAGGGCAGTGGTGGAATCCCCATCCTGGAGGGATTTTTGAAAGGGAGGTGCACGTGGCACTTGGGGACCTGGGTTAGTGGTGGCCTTGGCAGTGCTGGTTGGACATCAAGATCTTAGATCTTAGAAGAGATCTTCAAGATCTCTTCTAACCTAAACCAATATGAGGTTCTATTCCCTAAACACCTTCAACAAGGTTTAAGTTCCAGACCATGATAAGGAATTCAGACCTCCAGCACAGTGAAGGCAGAGGAGCTGGGCACTGTCCTCAGACAGGACATGAAAAGGACATTTTCTAAATTGTCACTTCCTCTCCCCGTTCCTTGCACTGGGAACTGAGGGCTGGCTGTCACGGGCAGCTTGGGGCTGAACTGTTTCACACCGTCTTGGTAACAAAGTGTGTCTGTGCCAACACTGGTGTGGCTGAGGAGTTACCATCCACCCTCACAGACTCATGGCATGGACCTTCAGGATTATCCCATTCCAATCCCCTGCCATGGCAGGGACACCTTCCACTCTCCCAGGATGCCCCAAGCTCTGTCCACCCTGGCCTTGGACACTCCCAGGGATCCAGGGGCAGCCACAGCTTCTCTGGGCACCCCCTCCCCACCCTCACAGCCAGGAAATTCTTCCCAATATCTCACAATATCCCATCCACTCCTGCCCTCTGGCAGTGTGAAACCATTCCTCTGTCCAGTCACTCCACACCCTTGCCCAAAGTCCCTCTCCAGCTCCCCTGTAGATCCTCTACACAGAACCTCGGATTTTTGCTGCGAGTTCCTGAATATTCTTAACCCACTAAAATGATACATGTTTTCTTCTCATCCACAACCCCATTTCTCCTGTAAACAACCAGAGGTGAACAAGGAGGAGGCCAGTGCAGGAAAACAACACCTTCAGGGTGCCAACAACTCCTCCCTAACACTGGCACAAGAGCCAGCCTGGAAAAACCTGGTGAGTTAAGATTCACCCCAGCTTTAACCTCTTCACTTATATTTCCTCCTGAGCACTCCTGCATCTGAGGTCTGTGAAATGCCACTGTTCCAAGGGGTAAAGCAAAGAATTACAATTTATCATGAACACAGTATGCAGAACATTGCTCTCTTTTTTTCCCTTTTGTTCCCACCTAATTCTATTTTTTAGAAAAATTATTAAAACTAATTGCATTATTTAATCCCATCACATAAAATCCTCCAGTGTTTCATTAATCAATGTAATCAAGCCAATCAAAATAGATAAAGATCTTTTAGCAGGCTTTGATGAGATTTTATCAAAATCTCAGTGCATATTGTGAAGTCTTATCCTCAGAAGCAAAGTAACTGTAGGATGTGGAAGCTTTATCAAGCAGGCACTAATAAAACAGATGATGCTTGGGCCATTTTAAGAGGTTCTCCATATTAAATTAATAACAGCAATGCTTTTTGTATTCTATATATAGGAATATAAAAGCAAATGGAAATAACATTCATTCTCTATCCGCAGAAAGATTGCTGTGAAGCAATCAGGTTTTTTAAGTAATGAAGAATATGTCTGTGAGCCAGCAGACCATAAAGCCACAACACTGGAAGGAAAAAGCAGTGGGTAATGCAGGAGTTGGATCAGAATAGCTGTAAGTGAAGAGCCTTATTAAAAGCACAAACCATTTCCTTTTAAATGTAGTACTCCCATCCCACATCTGATCATAAATAAATATGGATGGAAAAGCTGTGCCTTGTGCAACATTCCCCCCACCTCCAGGCCAAAGCTCCCAATCTTCATGGTTTTGCCTCACTAACCAGGTGCTGAAATCTACCACACAAATAGAACCTAGAGGGGTATTGGTGTAATACAACACCATAAATCCAGGCAGTTTCTCAGGCCAGCATAGCTTAGGAGACCCCAAAAAAAAAAAGTCACAACCCAGGGAACAGACCTTGCAGTGCCAAAGAAATCAGCCTGGCAAGGAGCATCCCCTGCCTGCAAAGCAGAGAGAGTTGAAAAAAATAAACATTGCCTTCTCTTTCAGCTACCTCTGCATTTCTTCCAGGTGAAAACAGTGGAGGTTTCACCACTTCCTTCCATTTAAATACTCAAAATCCTCCTAAGCCAGCTGGAGTTTTATTCTCCTTCACTTTTTTTCTCTTAGTCTACAGCAGGGAGATAGGCAACAGGTCAGGTTCAACACTGGCCATTTCCACGAGTTCAGCACTTCAAAAGGCACAGTCAGAGCTGAACAATGACCAAACCCAGCAGAAATAATGACAGGGAAGGATCCTGGGTTTATTCAAAATTGGGCAACACTTGATTGCTTAGAAAGCTGCGGGGCTGAGTGTGCAGGTAGCAGCCCAACAACAGCAAATCTAATGAGTGCAGTAATTTCACCTTACGTTGTGCTTTAGTTTCAATTCTGTCTTGGAAAAGGTTTTAAGTGGAATTAAGCTTGTCTTGCTCACAAGCAAACTTTTTTTCCCCTTTCCTTTCCTTTCTTCAAGCACCCAGCAAGTATAGTTCAGCTTAAAAATAAAACCAGGGCTGAGCAAGGTAAGGTGTGTCAGCCACAGGAGTAGCTGAGCTCTCCATAGCTGGAAAAATAACATTTGAGGTGATGGAAGAGCAATTGTGGAGCCTGATCCACCTGTCTTGGCTGTGTACTCCACAGCTGCTGCAAAAGTGGACCTGGTGTGCCAAACACAACCCCTTCCAAAGGGAGCCAGAGCTTTGCTTTGAAAGAGCTGTTAAATTTACGCTCAACTTCGTGTTGCCAGATCTCATCCAGAATCCCAACAGTGCCAAAAAGTCACTTCACACGAGCTGAAACCAGAGAATTCTAGTTAAGGATGCACAAGGTCAAGCTGTTCTGAAAGCATTTTCCAGCAACTGAAAACACTGGAGATTTTCTCTGTGTGGTCCCACTGAGTGGAGTGTGATGAGCAGGGGCTCCCCATTAGAGCCAACCTGAGGATGGGTTTATTACATTAACTGATTAATTAACATGGCTACTCATGTCCTGACTGCTGCCATCAGAAAGAAAAGATCTGTTTCATCTCGATGTTCAGCCACCAGAGGAACAAGCACAGAGGTCTGGGGTTTGTAGAGAGTGGCTTCCAATGTCAAAATTTCGCAGCATTTTTTTTCATTCTACTATAATGGCTTTTATTATGCTTTTAAGATATTTAATTACAAAAAGAGGCAGCATAACATCTTTATTTGATGGTTTTATTTTTTATCACTTTAATTTATCAGGAGGGGAGAGATGATGGGGGGAAGCTGGGAGCCCAGTCATCCCAGCCCACCACACCACTGCTCCTTGGACAGCAATCACAGGAGCCCAGCTCAAGCTGTGGCCAAGGGTTTTCCAAGCAGCAGCATCTGCCTCCCTGGCAAGTGGAGCAGCATCATGGATCACATCTGGGTCACCCCTGGCTTTGTCACCCGGGAAAAGGGCTCAGGGACTGTCTGGCTTGCTCTGTCCTTGTCTGAATTATGTTTGCCTTTGAGGGGATGTGAATGTCCCTCCCAAACCCCACTGCTGGTAGCCTCCACTAGCCCGTGCTTCCCCCCTTTCTGCTGCCATCAAATCAGTGCATTTTTGAATTTTCCACATCTCTGGCCCACACAGAAGGATGACCCAAAGGGATGTACCTGTGGATTTAAGGATGAGCATCAGGATGCTGCATTAGCAAAAACCCGCCTGATGTTTAACACAGGTGTTGCTAGGAATATTTAGTTAATCAAAATATCCCCTGATTTATATTTTTTCCCCAAAAATCTGTGTCTGTTCACACTGAGGAAGGTAAATACCTCCTTTCCTGCACTGCTGCAGGTGGTGGTGGTTGCAGGGATGCTTCTGGATGCCAGGCTCTGAGCAGGGGTGAGGTGTTTTACTCACACAGCTCCCCCCCTCCTTGGCCCACTCCCCACACCAGTGAAACAATCAAACTTGCACAATATTCAACATTTTTTTAAAAAAATTAGTATAAACATACCCTAAACCTGCTCATATTAAAGCAATTAAGGAATTAAGGGAAGTCACAGCAGGTGGGGAGAACTAGGCTATTATTTTGTTTCTTGATAGAGGGCAAGTTCACTGAAAATTTGAGTGTCATGCCACTCAAAACTATTTGTGAGTGTAGGGGAAATTTGGGAAATAAAGAAGTCTTCATTCCTTTGGGTATTCTTTTAAGGAAGGCTTGCTTTCAAAAATGCCCATAGTTTGTGTGTGTGGATTTTTTAATTTAGTTCTGTGGGTTTTTTACTTCTTCTAAACTAACTTTTTAAAAATATTATTTTAAAACGGCATTTTCCTACCAAAAAAAAAAAAATTATATAGAGTTTTTAAACTAGTTAAATAGCCTAAAAATAAAATACTTCATGTCAGCTAAGCACAATGTCTGTGACTGATTCAAAATCACATTTCCAAGGGGTTTTAGATTACCTGTAAAATCTGAGAAAAAAAAAAAAAAATCTGTTTTCAGCTCTGTATAGTCCACTTTTATCCTGACAGTTTTCTGCTTCAGTCACCAAAAGGAAAACACATTTTCCCCCCAGCTCCACGTGCATGGTGCTGAAAACCCCACCAAAGGATTTAGGATTAATGCACCGACCTTCCCACCAGCCAGACAAGTCCCTTCTGCAACTGCAGAGAAAAAAGGTGGAAATTCAGGTCTAGAGCAGATGAGTGGGTTGGTACTGGATGAGATTTCTAAGAAAGATCCAAACAAGAGTTGGTGAAGAAGTTCAGGCTGAAAGTTGTGATCCCAGAAAAGGGAAATCCCAGCTGTCAGCCAGGGGACCACGTAGGGGCATCATATGAGGAGGATTTTGTAAGTGAGAACCATTCCCAGGTGGTTTAAGGTCTTTATAAGGATTCAGTAGGGAGGGTTTGCTGCCTTAAAGGGGAAAAAAATCATTTTAAAATATATATCTATAAAAATTAAAAAGGGAAAAAAAAAGGAAAGGGAAGTATAAAAGCTGCTTTTACCACAAGAGTGAAGAAACACAGAATAATTAAAATGCCAACTGAAATTTGATGGATTTATAAGTATTCCTTTGGGACAAACAACTGGAATTGTGTGATCTATGTTGCAATGTTTGTGTTGGTTTTAACAAATTTGGAATCTGGTCTCGACTCTTCTCTCTCCCAAGCTGTACACAGGGGCAAAAACTGTCTCCAAGAGGAAGGCACATCCACTAAGACCACAAATCCAAGTCCATTTATTAAAGTAAATAGAAGTCCAAGGTGTTTCTCAAGCAGAAAAGTTAATTTCCACTTGGCTGCCACTTCCAGCCACTGCTGTCATATTCCCTGAGAAACCAGCAGCCAGGCCTTTTTCCACTTTCCCACAGGGACATGGATGATTTTAGTGCACAAAAGGAAAATGAAAACATTTCAGTGAAAGGAGAAAATGCACAAGGCTCTTAATTCCTATGACCTAAGGGATCCTGTGTGCTGGATCCAGGTGCTAAGGCAGGAGGATGCCCAGTTATCCTAAGGACCAAATCTGGGCAGGTCCCTCAATATTCCTCCACCTTTTGCAAAGTGAAAAATTTCCAGGGTATAAATCTGCAGCTTGATTCCCAGGGAGGTCTTAATTAAGGCCAAATGAAGCCAAATGAAGCTGCATGGTCTGGACGTGTGGCAGAGCTCCCTCAAAATCCGGGCTCACCACGGACACATGGAATATCCTGAGCTGGAAGGGACCCACAAGGATCATCGAGTTCAACTCCTGGCCCTGCACAGGACAATCCCAAAAATCCCACAATGCCTGCAAAAGCAGCTCTTGGCAATGTTTGTGAGGCTGGCTTCTGGAACAAGTACCTTTGAGTTAACTATTTTTCTCTACGAGGTCTTTTAAGGCTAAACTATCCAATTAAGAAATGACACTTAAATTATTTTTACTTTTATTACTGTTCTGCAATGCAGACTTTTCTGTCTAATTACATAAAATTACCCAAACCTGTGAAGAAGGAGGTGAAGGAGAATAACTAGCTACTGCATTAAAACTCCCATCTTACCTTATATATATTGCTATATTCCAAAACCTTTAATTTTTCTACTTTGTGATTTTAAACATTTCTATTTACACCTGCAATCTGAGTGCTATCCATTAATTTTGGAAGCCTTTCAGCACAGGAAGTCTAAAATTCTCAGCGTCCAGGGTTCCAACACCTTTGCACTCCTGATCTGCCTCAGCTGTGCAGCCACATGAGTTTTTACACATCCTTTGGTTAAACCTGAGTGAAATTTAGCGCTCTGGGACATCGTGTGGAGCTGCCCATTTGTTTCTAAACCACCTAAATCACGCTTTGTCCAGAACTGCAGAAGTGTCATTTGGAATTCCTCCTCTGGAAGATGCTGTGGGTGTTACTTCAGTGGATTTTGAAGCCTGAGAAAGGGATGCCAGTGTGTCTGTGAAAGGGATGGAGGAACCAGACCAGTCCTCCCACAAGCTCTTTGCTTGACCTTCACTTAAGGGGCAGTTCCTCCCCTGAAAACTGGAGAGAAAACACCCCTGTGTCATCAGGTGTGGTGAGAATTAATTCATTCGTTCTGGCAGGAAGTTCCAATGCCAGATTAAAGTCATAATTGATGATAATTGAAGTTTTTCATCGTATACAGAGTAATGACTAAAGATTCATTCAGCATGACCTTCTCTTACTGGCTCAACCATAAATGCCTGATTATTGGTCAGCTTTTTTTTCCCCAATCCATAACAGCCTTGTCCACATTTTTCTAAGGTGTCCAACTGCCTTTCTCAAAAACATTTTGCCACTTCCATTCCAGACTGATTTTTTCCTTCCAAAAAAAAAAAAAAACAGCATATTCATGGGATTTTTTCCTCAGAAATATTTTTTCCTCAAAATAAAGACCCACTTGGGCTTTAAAATTAACCTTTCTGCTTGAGAAACACCTTGGAGTTCTATTTACTTTAATAAATGGACTTGGATTTGTGATCTTAGTGCAAGCAGAAAATCTGAAGTGTTAAAAGTCCTGTGTTTCATTGATAATAATTCATACATCAGCCACTGGGAAGCTTTTTTGAATGGCAAGGGCAGGGTAAAATACAGCCAGTGGTGTTTATATTAGTTCTTTTTTAATCTAATAGGCTTTATATAATAACTCCTGTAACAATTAATCCGAGTACAGAGGTTGAAACTATCTACAGTGCAGGAGGATAGCATGAAAATAAAATATTTTATTAAAAACGCACTTTAAAAAGGTTTAAAAGTCCTTAGTTATATGAAAGGAATCGACCTCCTTCCTTTTGTAGTGTTCCTTCAGAAAAGAACTGCAGTGAGTTAAGGGGAATTGAGCAATTATATTGTTATACTATTATGCTATAATTTGCATTTCTTGATAACGCTTATGTCAAAAAATGTTGGAAAGTTTCATTTCAATAAAATACTTCAACTGCTGACATAGCTGTGACTGTCTGTGTTACATAAAGACATGCTGCAGCTTCTTCCAAATTTCTCATCAGATATCAGACGTGGATTTATGGACTCTATAAAGTAAATCACAGCAAATATCCTAATTATGGAGTTACAGGAGCCTACTCCCAGCTGCATGCACAGGTAGGAAATCTGGAGTAGTGGTCCAAAATCTGACAGGTAGTCCAAAAGCAAAGTACAATACGAGAAAAATATGCCAGGGCTGAAAATTCCCACAAGAACCAAAATGGGGCTGAAGCTGCAGCTTTCCTCTGCTTCACCAGAGATAAGAGCATGAAGTGACGAAGTGAAGATAACCACAGAACTACTGAGGGTGGAAAAGATGCCCAAGATCATCAAGCCCAACTTGTGACTGTCACCACCTTGTCACCCAGCCCAGAGCACTGAGTGCCACTTCCAGTTTTTCCTTGGACACCTGCAGGGATGGGGACTCCACCACCTCTCTGGGCAGCCCCTTCCTCTGCTTAAAAGCCCTTTCCATGAAGGAAATTTTCCTGATGTCCAATCTGAACCTCTCCGACTCCATCCTCCTGCTCACACACCCTCCCACACATGGCAGCCCCATCACTGCCCCATCTTCCTCTTCCTCTCAGCCACAGGCAGGGCTGAAGAAGCAGTTTCAGCCCTTTCCCTTCTCCCAGAAGTTTGCCTTTCCACAAGCCACTGATCCCAGAGAACTGAAGCAGAAATCTGAGCCAGAGCTTTGACCCTGGACCTCTCCCTCCAATGAACACCTGCAGCCTGCCCCCCCTTACCCATCCGTGCCATAGCAAGCTGCAAATCAACCATCACCATATTTTATCTGTTATCTTTTATCTATCATCTATTATCTCATCCTGATGGCCCTGGGTTTGCACACAGGAAGGGAAGAACCTCAGGGTTTGAAGGACATTCTCCAGATCTCATCTGTGTACATCCATCCATCCATCCAAAATACTCCCCAGGCAGACACAAACAAGCAGGAATACACTTTGGATGACCAAGCCAAAGGACCTCAGGAGGGTTTTGCTCTCACTAATTGGGTTGTCAGCACCTCCTGAACTCAGAACTCTCTTGCTGTGTCGATCAAGTTGCCACATCATCACCGGTCCACCTGAACAAGGCACTGAGAGATGGACAGTGAGCACAGGGCAGTATTAGGGCAGGGTTGTGTTACCTACAGGCTCCTGCATTTCACCTGTGGATGCAAAAAGCTGTGACAGAGGTGTCACCTCACACCAGAAGGGACCTGAAGGACTGCCTGTCACAGGCTGGAGCAGCTCAGACAGTGAACGTGGCTTTGTTGCCTGAATACAGGAGTCCCCTGTCACCTGAGATGTCTCTGGGTGTCCCTGCTGGCATACGGCTGCTGAGCCAGGGGGGCACAGATCTCCTGCAAGTCCTCTGGAGTGGGGGTCTCAGGGACCTGAGGGCATTTTGGATGCTCATGGCAACCTCGTGCAGG
This sequence comes from Vidua chalybeata, assembly GCF_026979565.1. Classification (NCBI taxonomy): domain Eukaryota; kingdom Metazoa; phylum Chordata; class Aves; order Passeriformes; family Viduidae; genus Vidua; species Vidua chalybeata. Next base: position 4,074,404 of record NC_071535.1, on the reverse strand, counting down.
CAAAGTGATCTGAGCCCTGTGCCACAGCATTGTGTGGGGACAGGACACGGCTGAGAATTCCACCAAGAAAGCATTTATTTTCCCGAGAAACATGCCACCAAAGGACCTCACCCCAGTGTTTATCAGTGAGTGCACATGAAAGGAGGGATTTTTTGCTTCTCAACAACCTGTTGATATCAGATTTACCTCCACCAACAGCAGGGAGACAAACAGACACATTTCCACAGAAAACCCCGCTGCATCTGGCTCACATTCCTGCTTTCTAGCCACAGGCACAAACCCGTGTGTTGCCAATGTCCCCTTTGCGGGGACAGCCTTTCGAGAAAGGAGGTGACAGCCCCTAGCACGGCTGTCTCCAGACAGGAATCCGAAAGCGACGGAAATTCCTCTCCTCCCATCAAAAATCCCTTTGCAATCAGCCTTCCGAGGAGGCGCAGGAGCTGCGGGAAGAGCAGCGCGGGCGGCGGTGACAGGGAGGAGGTGGCCACAGCCCCGTCCCGGGGGACTCGCATCCTCCCGTCCCATTAAAGCCGCGGGCAGAGCAGCCGGGGCTGCGGGAGCAGGCAGGGGAGGGAGATGAAAGGCTCCTGCGAGAAATCAGGTGCAGAGGGTGGGCAGATGCTGCTAAAAAGCAAAGAGACCCGGCCAGGCTCATTTGTCTGGAAGGGAACCAGCAGGAACTTTCTTTTTATCTCCGATTGCGGATGTCAGGATAGCTCCTAAAGGCCACAGCCAGCCTGGCCCCCGCTGCTCTGCCTCTCCCCGCCGGTGCGGGCAGGGAAATCGCATCGATATGTTTGTTCACAGGTAGAAAATCCCCCACCGGGATGGTCACGGACCCGATAACTCCTTTCCACCTGTGGGACCGGCTCGGTGCCCGGGCTGGAGGTGTTGGGGCCGTTTGTCCGTCCAGGTGCTCCCGGGACAAACCCTGGCCAGCCAGCCCTGCCTGGCACTGCCCGGCTCTGCCAGGGATTAGCCACGCTCCACCTGCTCTGCCTGGGATTTAACGGGGCATCCCCTTGCCAGGCGGGCTGAGGGGGCGCAGTCTGTCTGTCTGTCTGTCTGCCTGGGGATTAGCCTGGCCCCACCTGGGCTGCCCCCAGCTCTGCTCACCAGGGCGGCCCCAGCCGGAGCAGCTCTCTTCTGTGTGGGCTGCTGGGCCACAGCTGTCTGTCCGTCTGTCCGTCTGTCTGGGAGACATGGATGGGCATTGCTCTGCCCATCCGACCTCCCATATCTGTCTGTCTGTCTGGGAGGGCAGCCATACATTGCCATGGCTGGCTGTGTGGGGATGCTGGGCACAGCCCTGTCCGTCCATCTGTCTGTCCGTCCATCCGTCTGGAGGGATGCTGGGATGCGTCCATTTGTCTGTCTGTAAGAAGATGTGAGGATATGTTGGGTACACTCCTGTCCATCTGTCTGTCTGTGAGGGGATGCTGGGCACTGCTCTGTCCGTCTGTCTGTCTGTCTGAGGGGGGATGCTGGGCACTGCCCTGTCTGTCTGTCTGTCTGTGGGAGGATGCTGGGCACAGCCTTGTCCATCTGTCTGTCTGTCTGTCGGTGGGAGATGCCGGGCACTGCTCTGTCTGTCTGTCTGTGGGAGATGCTGGGCACAGCCCTGTCCATCTGTCTGTCTGTCTGTGGGGGGGAATCCAGGGCACTGCCCTATCAGTCTGTGTGGGGGGGGATGCCGGGCACTGCCCTGTCCGTCTGTCTGTCTGTCTGTCTGTGGGGGGATGCTGGGCACTGCCCTGTCCGTCTGTCTGTCTGTCGGTGGGAGATGCCGGGCACTGTCCCGCCCTCCGGGGCCCCCGCCGTGCCCGGTGCGGGGCCGCACCCCCTTCCTTCCCTCCCTCCCTCCCGGGGGCGGCAGCTGCGGCGGCGGCGGGGCCGGGGAGGGACCGCGCCCGGGGCGGGCAGCCCGCGCCGCTGGGCACCGGCACCGGCCCCGCCGCCCGCCCTCCACCTTCCCCTTCCTTCTCCTCCCCCCGGCGGAGATTAAAAGCTGCCGGAGGGGGAACGGCCGGGATTAGGCCCGAGGCTGCGGGAGCCCCCCACCCCCGGCCGCATTGTCCCCGCTGCCAGCGCACCCACCCAGACACCCCAAAAAGCCAATTTAACCCAGGGGGGGTGGCTGAGAGGAGGAACCCTCCTCCCAACCCCGCACCGCCCCGGCCGCGCGGAGATGCGGGATCCAGGCCGGGAATCCTGCTCCTCGCCCCCCAAAATAAACGCGGCCGGGACCCCCCGAGTACCGGCAGCGCTTTGCCCGGTGCGGGACAAAGATCTGCGGGAAAGTTGCTGGCGGGGATGGCGCTGGGGGAGGGGGGAAGCAATTTTGGGAGGGAGGGAGGGAGGGAGGGATCAGTTATCGGATGTTTATTTATTTAATTGGCGGGGGGAGAAATTGGGCTGCTCCGGTTTCATTATTTTATTTTTAATTATCAAATCGACTTCACTGCCGAGGAAGGGGCTTTGAAGAGGACTTTGTTTAACACGGGCAAGGGGCGCGCAGCGCTCCGCGCATCCCTCCTCCTCCTCCTCCTCCTCCTCCTCCTCCTCCTCCTCCGCTCCGCGGCCGCGCAAAAACCGCGGGGCTGCGGGGGAGCGGGGCTTCCACCCAGCCGCTCCTCCTGGGAAAGGGAAAGGGGGAAAAAAAAAAAAAAAAAAAAACAAAACAGGCAAAACATCCACAGCCAGCGCTCGGTATAAACGCACCTGATCGGCGCAGCGAGCGACCGAAAGTTGAATTTTTATTTTTTAAAAAAATTTTTTAAAGTCCAAATAAATGCCTAAAGTGGAGGCGTCGCTCGGGCGAACGCTGGCGCTTGGCAGCGCCGGGGACGAGCGGGGGGGACAGGACTTTTCCCTTGGCTGTGGGGCACGGATTCGTTTGCAAACTGCGGCTTAAGCGCTCCCACCACCCCGCATTGTCCTGCGCTTAAATATCCTGAATTAGGCAGCTCTGAAAAAGTCCCTCTAAAGCAAGCGGCGAGGGCGAGCCGCGCTCGCACAACTCCTCGGGGTCGAGCTGCCGTTCAAACTCAAAATAATAATAAAAATAACGCTAAGCCGGACGGGGCCGGTGCTGGCGGGCCGTGCCGGAGGAGCGGGGCGGCGGTGCCCGGGGCTGGCGGCGGCGGAGGGGCTGAGCCGGGCCGGGCAGGGCGGAGGGGCCGCGGGCGCATCCCCCAGCACCTCTCAGGTACGAGCACTCGCATTGACATTGATGTAACTACATTAGAGTTAATGGCAGCAGCCTGGTCCTCATTATTAATTGTCTTTGTGTTTGGATAAAGTATGTAATCTTCTCCTCAACCACACCATTAAAATAGGTTGCCTTTTCAATTAAGAACTGTCTTGAGCACAGCAGTCAATTTTCCTAATGAAGATGCATTATATTTTCACTTTTTTTTTTTTTTTTTTTTTTTTTTTTTTTAATAATGGGAAAATCCCACGTTTTCATTAGGCGTGATTACGGAGAAAGTACAAGAGGGGGTTTGTCTAAACTAAATGTGGCCCGTGTCGTGTATTAAATACCAGGCTTTTAAATAAATTGAAATTTCATACAGATAAGACGCGAGGTTGGGGTACAAATACGGCCAGATTCGCTTCCTTCAGATTAAAAAAATGCGGGGTCTGTTCTTTAAAAAGCACTTATCAGATAGAAAATAATGATTAAAACAACTACAGCGGACTCTTAGTTGCAATTACTCGGGTAAACTTTTCACTCAGCCCAGTTTGCTTACATTAAACCTGAGGATGATGCTTTAAAACAGACTTGCACTTTCTGCTAATGTGCAGCTTTGGGGAACAAATAGCACAGTTTAATCATGCAGAAACACATAGGAGCCAGAACAGCCTCACAATTAATTTACCAAAATAAACCCGAAGCTGCCTGCATTGTTTCATATTTAGCTTCCACCCCCCACCTTCCCCTGGAGAAAAACAGCCCTAGTTCTTTAGAAAGAAGGAAGCTTGGGGGAGCTTTGGGGGAAGTTGGGAATTTTTTTTTTTTCTCTCTCTTCCTTTCTTTTTACATAGGAAAAGAAATATTTCATGGCGGGGAAGCAAAGAGTTAAATTTTATATAATATAAAGCACTTGTAAAAAAAAAAGAAAGAAAAAAAAAGAAAAGAAAAGAAGGGGGAAAGAAGCCAAACACTAAGGGGAAAGGGAAGGAAAAGAAAAAAAAGAATTCAAGAAAGTGCGATATTTGTGGGTCTGAGAAGCTGCAAGAGGACGGGATGTGGATTTCAGCGCAGTGTTATACTGTGGGATCTTTGTTGCCGGACAGACAGACAGACAGACAGACACCCGCGGCACAAGCCAGACCCTTCCCGCACGGAAAATACCATCACCCAGACACCTTTTAAGAAAGAAAAAAAAAAAAAAAATTAACTGCAGTATTCGGAGCTGGCTTTAAACTTTTTCAATATGAAAAAAAATACCTGCCTGCAAGGGAGAATGAAGTTAAGCATAGGAGTAATTTCTTATTCACGTGGTAACAACAGTTGGTTTGGGATCTTTCGCAAGCTTTCTGCATTGTGGCTTTGTTTGGTTGGGGGGAAGCTGCTTTGGGGGGTTCGGGGGGTATTTTTGTAATGAACATTTGTTTCTCCACCAGCCAGCGGCTAAAGGAGATCTGCAAAGAATGGCAAAGAAGATTTTCGATTAAAACCTTAGCCCATCTCCACGGATTACTTTATATCGATTCCTATATATATGGCTGCAATTGAGGGGCTCTAATTAAAAATCCAAAGGTGGTGGGGGGAGGGGAAAAAAAATAAAAGTTCTTTCTGGGTCTCAATAAAAGGAGCTTTTCATATACGGGAAATAAAGGTTGTAAAAGGTTACAAACGAAAGACTAGTTTAAAGCTTCTCTGCGGTTTTCTTTTCTTCTTTCTTACAAAAACCCTTTTCTGGCTCTTTCTCTCCCTCCCCCCGCTCCCCCGACCCCTTCATTTCTCCCAAGTTTGCCAACACGCGGGACGCGGGACTGTAACTGTTATTTTAATATCTGGGTTGGGAGCTATAATCTGATTGCTGCAGCGAGCTGCTCATCAAGGTAACTTCATGGCCTGGAGAGAAAAATTATGTAAACCGGCAGCATTAGCGCCTTTCATCACCACACACCCCCCACACTCGGCCACAGCCCTGCCCCAGCTCCCGCTCCGGCCCCCGGGGGCCGCCCCACGCCCGCGCCCCCTCCCCGCAAAACCTCCCCCCAATGCTGCTTTATTTATTTAACACCCATCATTTCTTTCTCTTTCATTTATTTGGTTTTTTTGTGGTTTTTTTTTTTTTTTTTAAGGGGGTTATTTCACCCCCTCCTCGTTGCACATGAGACGTTCCCTCAGGTGCAAGCCCTGACCTCACTTTCGCTGCTCTCGGGGTGACATTTTTAGGACTTGCCCGGCTCCAAGAGGAGCTGGGCAAATTTCAGATCGCCCCAAAATCCCTCCACCATCCCCTCCTCTCCTTCGCCCGACCCCCCATCCCAATTATGAAACTTGGTTTCATCTAGGCAAAGATGCTGCCTTCATATTTTTTTATTCTTTCCATTTTTTTCCCTTCCCCAAAAGAGGTGACGGCTCCTCCATCCCCCTCCCAAGACACTTGGGAAAAGAAGGGAATATATATTTTTTAATAATTCTGGCATTTTAAAACGAATCTGACCCTTTCTCGAAGTTGACACAGCTCTACCAATGCCTCTGGCTTTGCACCCCCAGAAAGGGAGATTTTGGGGTGGGGGGGAGCTTAGAACTTAAGATGAACCCACAAACCAAAACCACAAAACCACAAACAAACAAAACCCCCTAAACTAAAATAAACTCCAACCGACACTTGAATTGCAGATAAACTTCAAGGAAAGTCTGGAATATTTTAACTAGACACAAATCCGATGAGGGAAAAGCTTAAAAGCGCGTAGCATGCATCGCTTTCCGGAGCCGATCAGAGATACAAAGATGACAAATTATAAATCAGTTCATTTTGGGGTGGGCTTTTTCTTTTTCTTTTTTTTTTTTTTCCTTTCTTTCTTTCTTTTTTTTTTTTTTTCCCCGCTTTTTCCCTTAACTTTCACCCGCCCTGAATAAATGATTTCTTATTTTCCTCCCCCCACCCTTGGTCATCACAACCGCGGGCAGCAGCTCAGCCCTGGGAGCGACACACGCGGCGATAAAACCCCGGGCGGACCGGTCGCGATAGTGAGGAGAGTCGGAAATTAAATCAGGAGGAGAAGTGGAGAGGATGAAGAAGAAAAGGAGAGAAGAGAGACAGCTATGCAGAGAGAGAAAATGGCTTTGCAACCCGACTGGCATCGGAAAGTTGGAGAACTTACTGAGAAGCAGAAGTTACAGTTTCTTTTCATCCCAGAAGCAGATTTTGGTTCTCTGAGCATAAAGTTCTCAGAGGGCAGAAAATCCCACATCTCCACTCACTCCCCGTTAGCCCCAGCTAGTCTGGATCTCTGGGACTGTACCTGCTCTGTAACGATTTCCAAACGGACCAGAAGAGATGGGAAAGTTTTTTAAAAAATTAGTAAAAAATTATATTAAAAAAAAAAAAATCGAGATCCTACAGCTGCAAGAATGATTATCAAATTTTTTTTGTAACTTTTCCCCGAGCTGCAGAAGGTTGAAGGCAGAGGCAGCTGCAAAGTGTGTGCAGGATTGCTCCAGGAAAGAAGGTTCCCCCTTTTTCCCCCTCTCAGATCCAATCTTTGCAAGAGCCATTCCGACACATTGCTAAGCTAAAGGGAAATTCTCTTTGATAAAGCGGTGTTCCCAGCTTCTGGGTTTTAAAACCTAAATCTATATTCAAATCTGGCTGAAGGTGTGTTCTGGGATTTATGAAAGCCTCTTAAAGGGGTAAATTTACCAAACCGTGACAAAATCATCACAATCTTACTTTAGACATCTGAAGTGGATGAGAATTTTAAAGAGACCCTTGTTTATTTAAGTAACACTGTCCATCTCTGCCACTTGTTTTATTGGCCGCGGGAATTATTCCCAACTTGTCGGGCTGGAGGGGGCAGAGGGAGAGGCTGGGATGCTCCTGCTCCCGTGGCAGGCTGCAGGCAGGGCAGCAGCTCTGCCCGCCGCTGCCCAGGGCCAGGAGCTGCAGGCAGGGCTGCCAGCCGGGCTGGGCTCTGCTTCCCCTCCTGCTCTCCCAGATATTGTCTTCAGGCACTGGATTTTATTTCTCTACCTTGCTCAGCCCTGCCCGGTTGCCTCCAGCCCCTAGACACCCCATTTTTCCTTCCCCCCCCCTCTTTTTTTCCCCCTTCTTTTTTTTTTTTTTTTTTTTAATTCCCCCCCCCCCTTTATTTTTAATCGATTTCGAAAATACCCTCCTGGTCAGGATACACGGGAACGAATTATCTCTCTCATTCTTCCGAGGTGGATTAAGGTTATTAAATAATATGTGGGGGCGGGAGACGATGGCAAAGGCGGAGGGGGCGGAGGGGGGGAAGGGTTCAATCGGGATATTTATTCCTGGTGCTCTGCTGAAGGAGAGGCTGAGGGGTGGCGTGGCCGTGCCGACATGCGGGGAGGTGAGGGAAGGATTTGCCCGGCGCGGATCTCTGGGCAAGGGTTGAGAGAGGGGGGGATGCTGCAAAGGGACGGTGGATGCAGTTGCCCCTCCCTTACCCCCACCTCCTTCCCCCCCCCCCCCAATAATAAAAAAAAAAAAAAAACCAAACTCAACTAGACAAACAAATCCACAAAAAAAAAAAGTCCCCACAAAAGAATCTCGTGGGTCTGGGAGAGAAAAATAAATCAAAACACAACTCCAAGAAGGGCAGGGGTTGGGAGTCCCGTGGGGCCAGGGGGTACCTGCGGGGGTACCCCGGGTACCAGCTTTCCACGAAGTCGCCTCACAAAAAAAAAAACCAAAAAAACCAAAAAACAAACAAAAAAAACAAACAAACAAAAAAAAAAAAAAAAAAAACACCAAACCAAAACCAACCAAAAAACCCCAAACAAATACAACCCAGCGGCCAAAGTGGGAGCGGCTCCGGCAGGCAGGGCTGCGCCGGTTCTGGGCGAGGGGGTATTTTGTTTGTTTGTTTGTTTGTTTGTTTGTTTTATTTCCCCTCCTCTCCCCTCCCTCCTTCCCTTTTGCCGCCTCCTTCCTCCTCCTTTCTGGGAGGAAAGGATTAAAAAAAAAAAAAAAAAAAAAACCCACAACCCAAAACCAAGCCACACCAGCCATCCGCCCAGCCCAGCCCCGAGCATCCCAAACCTGCTCCTGCAAACCTCCAGCCCGGGCTGCACCGCCGGCGCTAAAGTCCAAGGACAACCACGTTGGATCGCACGCAGCCAGGCTCGGAGAGAGCCACAAAGAAGCGAATTAATTGCTATAACTTCATTAACATAGGTCACCCCGTTAAAATGATCGAGCCGCTGCAGTTTTTTCCCCCCATTGTCACAAAGTGAGGAAAGTCTGGGAGCGCTCCCTCCCTCCGACCTCGGCCGCCTCCATCCTCCTGCCTTTTGCCAGAGCTTTATTTTCGGGGTGCTGTGACCCGGGAGAAGTTGAGCGAGGACGGGAGGTGCGAGGGGAACATCCCGGTGCCCGGCTCCGGTGTGCCAGCCCGGGCTGTGCCCCGCAGCGGGAACCCCCTGGGCCCTCCTCACCCTCAGCCCGTCGCTGCTCCCAAATTATTTCGATTAAAAACAAGTGCACGTCCCTGTTTGCAAATTCAACGCCACGCCGCTAAGTCCCATTCTACACCCTCATCCCTATATATCTTTGAAAATACAATTTAAAGTGCATTTATGTCGTCCCCCAGGTGACTCCATTTCCCCTCTTCCAGGGGTGACTTGGCCCCGAGGAGGTGGAATTGGGGTGTGGTCGATCCGTGGGTGCGACTGGGGGGACCCGGGGCTGGGGGCACCCCGCTCTGTGCTGGGGGGGATTCTCCCCTTGGCTCCCGCGGGTTTCCTCTCACCCATCTCCTGCTGCTCAGCCCAGGGCTCCTGGTAGGCTCCGTGTCCCCCCTTCACAAATATTGACTTCTATACATTAATATCTTTTGTTGTTGTTGTTATTATTACAGCCACCCCCCAGCCTTTTGCTGACCCCCCTTCCTCGCCTTCCCCGGGCAGTTCGCTAATTCCATCTCTGCTGTCCATCACATTAATTTCCACAATGACTTCATCCGCTCCACTCCATAATGTATATTTTTAAACCGAGCAGGTTCTTTTAATGTATATTCTGGTGTCATTTCGGTGGCTGTTATTTCTCTCTGGATTGTCCCCCCGGTACAGCAGCGGCCTGTTTTTTCCTCCCCCTGTGTGTGTTTTTATTATTTTCCCCCTGGCTTAGATGTGTCAATCACTCTCTCCCTGCCATTGGTTGGAGAGTTTGCGTCAAAAAGTTGCCAGAGAGGCGCTTTCTCAGCAAAGCTCCCCGAGAGAGGTAGAGACCTTCAGCTCCAACGCACCCTGCCACTATTATTAAAAATAAAATCACTTTGACCAGCTCCAGCACCGGCCAGCTCTGTATGTACTGAGCCCAGACCCCGAGCATCCCCGCATCCCTCTCCTGCACCGTCCCCTCCCCTTTTTTCCCCATTTATTCTCCTTTTTCAAACATTTTTTCTCCACCCCCCCTCCGCCCCCCCCCTTTCCCCCCGATGTCGTGGGCATGTGCATGCGGCGAGCTCTCTAACCTCCCGCTTTGTGCTTTCTCTCCCAGCTCAGCCCGAGCTCTGAATTTGGCGAGGATCCGGGAGCAGGTTTCCCCCTTCGCCCCCCAGCCCTGCCCGCGGCTCCGGCGAGGCTCGCAGGTAAGTCCGACCCGCTGGCTCCATCCTTCCTCGGGGGCATCGCTGGGCGGCCAGGAACGCAGGGAGAATTAAAATTATATATATATATATATTTTTTTTTTAATTATGATTATTTTAAAATAGCCTGTGGGCGGTGGGGGTGCGCTGTGCGGGGAGCAGGCGGCTCCCGCAGGAGCTGCCCGGGAGAGGCCGGGCCGGGCCGGGCGGAGGCGGCCGCGGCTCGGGGACACCCGGCGGCCCCGGGTCGGTGCTCGGCAGGCACCGGGAGCTGCAGGATGAGAGGGCGAAGGGCAAAACCGGGAAGCCGGGGGCGCTCCCCATCGCCGCCCGAGCCCCCCGAGCCTGGTCCCCCGCGGCCGGGCGCGGAGCCGCTCGCTCTCCGCGGGCAGGCGCGGGGCTTCACCGCCTTTTCGTTGGGTGCATGATTTTTCTCCGGCCTGTTCCTTTGGCCTGTAGTTATTTCTTGACCTCAACCTGGACTTTTAAAATTAGGAAAAAAAAAAAAAAAAACCCAAACAAAAAACAAACGGGGAAGAATTTCTCCCCTCTTCCGACTCCTACCTGAGAACCCTTTCATCCTCCTCCTCTTCCTCGCGATGCGGAGATTCAGCGAAGTAATTCTGCAAAGGTGTTTCTGGGCACTCACGGCCCGGGAGAACCGGGCTGGAAAGCACAGGGAGAGAAATCTTCAAGGCATTTAGGGCCGGAGCTTCACGATTTGGTGTGGGCAAAACGGATGGCAGAAATGGCATCCAGCTCGGAGAGGTGCTGGAGCTGGTATCCACCTCCCTTATTTTATTTTACTTTTATTTTTTTATGCCTTGGGAAAGCGCTTCCTAAAGACACCGACCGCGAGTAACGCGCCCCGGCCTCTCCTCTGAATTTGCACCGCGCTGACAAAGAGAAACTCGGGAAAAGTCCTTGTGCACCGGCACAAGTTTCTTTAGAACTAAAACCCTCCTTGGCTGCTGAGGTTTATTTCGATTTCGGCTGCTTAGAGAAGTTGAGGCTTATTATTTATTTATTTTGAAAAGGTGCAACTGTAGTTAAAAAAAAAAAAAAAGAAAGAAGTGGGGGAAAAAAGCACTTTAAAAATGCGGCCGGGTGTTGCTGGGCGGCAGGGACGGGGCAGGCGGGCCTGCGGCGGAGGTGGCTGCCCGCCGAGCCCGGCTCTGCCGCTCCCGGTCCCGGAGAGGGGCCGCGGCCGCGGAGCAGCGCGGAGGTTCGGAGGGCGAAGCGCTGGGGACCGCCCGGCAGAGCCAGTGTCGGGTCCATCCCCACCGCCTTTGCACCGTGGCAAAATTCGCTTGTTGGGAAATATCACCTCAAACAGCCCCTCCAGTGCGAAAAAAAAAAAAAAAAAAAAAAAAAAAAAAGAAAAAAGAAAAAGGTTTTGATTAAAAAAAAATTAAATAAATGAGAATTTTCAAAATGTCAGAAATTCGTTGGAGCGCGGCGAGGGCAGGGAACGCGGCTCTCGTTTGCAAAACAAAAGGAAACAAATTCCCTTTTCTACCTTGGCACCTTTCCCCTCGCCCTCCGCGGGAGCCCCTCCGCGCTGCTCCGCGGCCCGGCCGAGCCCCCCCGGCCCCGCGTCCCCCCGCAGCGCGGCCGGGGGCAGGAGCGCAGGCTGCGCGCCCGGGCGCGGATCGCTGCCCCGCATTAATCACCGGGGCGAGCAGCGGAGCCGGGGCCGGTGGCTCGTAATTAGGGAGCGTGTGCCGCCCGGATTATCTCGTTAGTTTATCAAGAAAACATTTATTATAATTAATTCTCGGACGGGGTAATTATTATTGAGCGAGGGCAGAGCAACTGGTAGCCGGGATCTATGCGGAGCGGGGGGGGGAGCAGGAGGAGGGGGAAAGGTGACAGATTGCGGAGTGGAGCCGTTGCTCCGCGGGCTGCGGGGCGGCCCCGGGATGCGCGGCCGCGGCCGAGCGGCTCCGCGGGCGGCCGCGCCGGGCTGGCGCCTCGGTGGGATGCCGCCGAATTTAACCGAACGGAGCTTTAGGGTTGGTTTTTCTGGGGAGGAGGTGTTTGTGCTTTTTTTTTTTTTTTTTTTTTTTTTTTTTAATAATTTTTTTTTTTTTGTCTTTAAAAAAAAAAAAAAATTTCCGCTCGTTTTGAAGCGGGCAGCAACCCCCGCCTTGCTCTCCCGCGCGTCTTGCGCGGCGAACAGAGCGGCGGCCGCGGAGCGGGGCTCCCCCCTCGGTAGAACCGTCCCCGCTCGGCTTCCCCCGGGGAGGTGATGCTAAAGGCGGGGCCCGACCCTGCGCACCCCGCGCTGGATGCGCGCTCCCTCCGCTTCTCAGCGCGTTTGTGCGCGGCAAATCCCTTCCCCGAGGGGAGAAGGGGAAACTCCGCGCCGCGGAGAACCCGCACCGACGGCGCTGGCGGGGGGTGCACCGGGGCAGGAGCCCCCCCGGCAGCGCTTGGCCCTCCCGGGGAGTCGGCTGGGCTGAAACACGGAGTTTTGGGCTGTTTCGGGAAGAAAGTTCTGCTGGAGTTGGTTTTCCCGACGGCCGCTGGGAATGGAGGGAAGGGCGAGCTTTCGCTCAAAAAGATTTTTTTAAAAAATATTTTCTGTGGGAAAAAACAGCCTAAACCTTTCTGGGAGTCCCGGTTTGGCCCGTACTTCTTTTTTTTTTTTTCTTTTTTTTTTTTTTTTTTTTTTTTTTTTTTGGCGGAGCGCGTGTTTGGGTCCCCCCTCGTTCCCCGGTGCAGAGATCCCGGTCCCGTCGGGGCAGCGAGAGGGGACCGGGGTAGCCCGAGCGGTGACCGGGAGAGTCGCTCGCCCGCCGGGGCTCTCCCGGGGCCGCTCACCACTGAGGTGTTTGTTTAGCTTCAGCTCCGTCATCAAGAGTTTCTTGAAAGCCTAATAAATCTGTTACTTGCCTCCAAATCTAATTACCCGGAGTACTAATTAGGTGCAAATGGCCGGTGGAAATTACTGCAGACGTGGACTGATGGCGAGAGAGCAGAAAAGTTTGGCTCTTCCCGAGCGGGCATTTGAGCTCTGAAATGCAGCAACGTCGGGGGGAAGGGGAAAAGGGGGAGAAGGGGGGGAAGGTTTGAATGTTGCCCAAACCTGGGATAATTAAAGTCCTTGCAAGAGACTAGTGGAGAGATAGGTTTCTTGAATTGTTTCTTTGTTTCTCACCCTTGGGCTTTGTTATCTGCATTATTTATTTAGCCGAGGGGTTCTTTGTGTCTGCCAATGGCCCCAATCAAGTTTTGCTTGAGACAATTAGCCGGTGCCCGGCCGGGAATCCTATGCAAATGCCCCCGGCCGCCGTACAATGCGGGCAGTTGAAGGCATGGGGGGGTTTTGTTCGGGTAGTAATTACTGGCGGGGTTTGCCCCCCCTTCCCTCGCCTCCTCACCCTTTTTGGGGAGAGATGCGTTTATCTAGTCAGTCTCTCCCAGCTCCCAAATCCGGTTGGGGTCCGAGCGGGAGGATTGACGGGGCGGGGTGGGGGGGTGGGGGGGAAGGCAGCGGGGATAAAAGCGGGGGGGGGGGGGGCGGGGGGGCAGCGATCTGGCCTGACTCCCCCTTCATCCCTGCATTGCTCCCTCCTCTTCCTCCTGCGCAGGCACCTGGCGGCCCCCCCACGCCCGACGGCTCCCCCAGGCACCGCCCGGGGCAGGCAGGGCGCTCGGCCGGCTCCCCCTCGCCCGGATTTCGGCCAACTCTCCTCCCCGCCACAACTTTAGCATGATGTCTTATCTTAAGCAACCACCTTATGCAGTCAATGGCCTGAGTCTCACAACCTCGGGCATGGATTTGTTGCATCCGTCCGTCGGTTATCCCGGTAAGCCACGTTTTTCTTCCCTCTTCCCTCCCCCTTTTTGCTCCACGGAGGAGAAGCCGCTGGGATTTTGGAGGCGCAACATGCCCAGGGATCACGCTGGCTTGGGTGGGTGAGGGCGTGGGGTCTCCCTTCTTCCTGACCCCCAAGTTTTTATCGGCGAAAGGGGCTGCAAACAGGGCAGACCCCCGCGCTGGGGATGCTCCGAACGCACGCAGGGGAGATGCGGAGTTGGGATTGCCGCGCTGTGGCGGCTGATCCTGGGGGTGCGGGACCCCCGGGAGAGGGGAGAGAATGTGGGTGCCCCTCTAGGGAGGGGGCTGGAGGGGACACCGGGCTCTAAGGGGCCGCTGACTGACAGCCAGGGCCTCTGGCTCCGTTCGCAGCCACCCCGCGAAAGCAGCGGCGGGAGCGCACGACCTTCACCCGGGCGCAGCTGGATGTGCTGGAGGCTCTTTTCGCCAAGACCCGCTACCCCGACATCTTCATGCGGGAGGAGGTGGCCCTGAAAATCAACCTGCCCGAGTCCAGAGTGCAGGTAGGATGCGGAGAGCCCCACCTGCCCTCCCCCTCCGTACCGCGTGAAGGGCTTGGACTGGCCTGTGCCTGACAGGGAGGGACACGAGGGGACGCGTTTAGGGGATGGATTCAGTCCTGAAGCCAAATCAAGCCCTTGTGGGGTGAAGGAAGCTCAGAGACGGGTGGGGGTTCAGTGAGGGGATGTGGTGGCATTTTGCAACCGCAGGTGTGCCCCCCCTTTCTCCCTCTGCACTGAGGGGGTGTTGTGCGGCTCCTGAATCCCAGCTCTTGGACCTTCCACACCCATCCCCAGCACCCCAAATCCCAGCCTGTCCTGTGGACATTTGGGGGCCCTGCAAAAGCCACAAAGGATCCCCACTTCCCCAGGGATCTCCGCATCCCCGGAGCTGGGTCAGGCTGGGATCCCAGTTCAAACCAGTACAGACTGGGGGCTTCCTCCCCCTCTGAGGGGACTTTGATGAGAGAGGGGCTGCCTTGGTGGAGGGAACCCCTCTCCTGAGGCTGGGCTGTGTCTGCTCTGCAGGAGCCTGCAGGGAGCCCATCCTGGCAGCATTTTGGAGGTGCTGCTGGCAGGGCAGGAGAGTCCTGGCTGCTCTGGGACCTAGAACACCCCAGCAGCAGGGGGAGGGCACCTCCAAAGCCATCCCTCCCACTTGCCTCCTGACGAAGCTTCCCGAGGCTGTGTGGTGTTCCCGTGGAACGTGGTGGCTGGGATTGGGATACCCCCATGCCAAACCCCATCCTCCTTCCCACAAAACCTGCCCAGAGCCAGCCAGCCCCCTTGGGCCCTGCTAAGGGAAGGTGAGATGGGCTGAGGGGCCAACTCTGGCCGAGGGGGTGAGAGCAGAGAGCCTGTTTGGAGGGTAAATGAGACATCTTTACCCCCCTCCCCATCCTGAACCGCTGCTTCCCTAATTGTTCCCTCCTTTTCTGATGTTCTATTGTTTCTAATTAAGGGCTCGACTTCAATAGGCCTTACACAGTGATTCCTGGGGGTCCCCGGCTGGCAAACAGCAAAGAGGGAATGCCTTCTCCCCAAAAGTGACCTTATTAAGGAGTTTGATTTGTGATTTCCACTTGTTATAACTGCTAATGATCTCAGGGAGGGGGAGCCCCGGAGCTTTTCTTCGCAGCAGCCCGCAACCCTCTGCTCTTGGGGGACAGTTTAGGGTCTCTCTCCCCAGCGAGGTCTCCCTGCCACCACCTCTTGCCTGTGCATCCCTAACCCGAGGCTTTTTCTCCCTCCCTTGTGTCTCTGCCTCAAGGTGTGGTTTAAAAACCGCCGAGCCAAGTGCCGGCAGCAGCAGCAGCAGCAGCAGAACGGGGGCCAGAACAAGGTACGGCCGGCTAAGAAGAAGAATTCGCCAGCCCGGGAAGTGAGTTCGGAGAGCGGGACCAGCGGGCAGTTCACTCCCCCCTCCAGCACCTCAGTCCCCACCATTTCCAGCAGCAGTGCCCCCGTGTCCATCTGGAGCCCAGCGTCCATCTCCCCGCTCTCAGACCCCCTGTCCACCTCTTCCTCCTGCATGCAGAGATCCTATCCCATGACCTACACCCAGGCATCAGGCTACAGCCAAGGATACGCTGGATCGACCTCCTATTTCGGAGGGATGGACTGTGGATCTTACTTGACCCCTATGCACCACCAGCTCCCCGGGCCGGGGGCCACCCTGAGTCCCATGGGTGCCAACGCGGTCACCAGCCACCTCAACCAGTCTCCAGCCTCCCTCTCCACCCAGGGCTATGGAGCCTCCAGTTTGGGCTTTAACTCCACCACCGATTGCTTGGATTATAAAGACCAAACCGCCTCCTGGAAGTTAAACTTCAATGCTGACTGCTTGGATTATAAGGACCAGACATCGTCATGGAAGTTCCAGGTTTTGTGAAGAACCTTTGTGATACCGAGAGAAATCGCGACGAGAACGAACAGGCTGGGCTGAGTGCTCCAGTTTTAGTCAGGTCTTGGTTAAATTAAAGAGAAAAATAACTCCATGGACAAACAAATGAACAAAAAAAAAAAAACTGACAGCAACAAGAGGGGGACAGTGTTGGTGATCCCGTTCAGACTCATCTCCTGCTCAGACGCTCTGGAAAAGGAATAATAAAGAGGAAAAACGGAGGAGGAAGGCCTTAAACGGACAGATCATCTAGTGAGCAGAAACCAGACAGACCCATCTGTGTTCTTTCTAGTTTTAGCCAATTGTTGGGTTTCTTTGTTTGGAAGAGGTGGGAGATCTTCCCACCTGCGGGCCAGTTTAAAAAAAAAAAAAAAAAAAAAAAAAAAAAAGAGTCTAGGTTTTTATTTCTTTTTTTGTGTGTGCGTGGAAAGATGATCCTTCACCCAGAGGTTTCCAATGTGTTAGCCAACCCTCGGTTAAAATATTCAGAATGGACAACATCTCTCTTTTTCTCCCTCTTTTTGTCCCTCCCTCTTTCTTTCTCTCTCGAGCTCATCCAACTGTTTCATGCCCAACTTGCTGAAGTTGGCACCCGGAGAACTTGGTTCAGGGCTGTGTGGGTTGTGTGACTGATTGTCCTAGCTGCACTACTTTATTTAAAGATTAAGAAAAAGAAAAAGATAATGTTCATAAGGAGTCAATATGTAGTTTTTAAGAGACAATCAGTGTGTGTCTTATATAAATGGTACATCTGTGGTTTTTAATCTGTGCTAGACTTCAAAACTGTGATCTCCTGTATTGTATGCAACTATGAACTCTGCACCAGCGGGAGTTCTGCTGTGATTTAAATAGGTTATAATTATAAGTGAAATTCAGAGCAACTGAGTTACCTATTATCATCTTTAAAAAATAATAATTAAAAATATATATTTAAAAAATAATAAAAAAGAAAAAAAAAAAAAAGAGAAAAACGCAAAAAACACGATCGCCTTTCACCCGAGGTGAACTGCACTGAAACTTTTTACAACAAACTGTCTCTGAATGAAAGAGGAAAGACCGAAAATACCCCACCTGAGGACATTTAACTCCTCTGGAGCTCACTTACTGCTGGCCACGCCGGCAGTAACCGTCAAATCCGACAGGACTTTGGGCAGTTGCTCTGACCTGGATGAATTTAAACCAAGAAATTCATTGTCGTTTATGCTTGCAGATGTTAACTGAAAAAAAAAAAAAGAAAAAAAAAGATATATAT
This sequence comes from Vidua chalybeata, assembly GCF_026979565.1. Lineage (NCBI taxonomy): Eukaryota > Metazoa > Chordata > Aves > Passeriformes > Viduidae > Vidua > Vidua chalybeata. The sequence goes on along the minus strand of NC_071535.1, from coordinate 4,057,104 downwards.
GCATAAACCTTCTTTTCCTGGATTTGGCAGATATGTATAATTATATTAAAATGGTTCTAGCACACTTGATGGTTGTCTTCCATTTTAATCACAGCCGGCGAGTGACAGAGAAGGGGCACGGGAGACCAGGAGGGTCTGGCTGCTTCTGCAGGGTTGAGACAAAAGGGGTTCTGCTGGCAGCTCCCCGACGTGAAGGAAGCAAAAATCCAGGAGGGGCGTTATTTTATTTTTGAGATCTTTAATCAAAAAACTTCCATTACAAGCAGAGCTTGGCTAACGTGACCTTTCCCACTCCGGCTTCGCCAAATCTCTTCGTGGGGAGGGAGGGAGGGATGCGGCTGCTCTGTGGCTTCTTCCCAGGGCATGGAGTCCCCAGTTGTGTATTTGGGGAGAACTTTCCAGGCAGGAGAAGGGAGAACCTGCATCAGGCAGGATGCTCTGAGCAGAGGTGCTGGGGAAGGAGAGGGACAAGTGTTTGAGCTACAATCTCACAAGCTGAAGCCCCAGGATGCAGGATCAGGCCTTTCCCACGCATCCCTCTTCTTGGTGGCTCTTTCTCTGTCTGTCTCCCTCTTTCTCCCTCTCTCCTTCCCGTGTGCAGCGCTGGGGCTGCTGGAACCCTACATTGTGCTAAATCCAGCACAGCAAAATAAAAAATAAAAATTTAGCACAGCAAAATAATGGATCTCTGGAAAGGGAGAGACCTGGGGAAAAACCCCCGGCACCATCCCACACCCTGTCACCCGCTGTCCCCCAGGTTTGTCACCAGCACCCTGTGATCCACCCAGGGCCACCAGCACCACGCCTTGGTCCCCAGGACCGCGGAGCACGAGCGATGATGCAGCCACGGTGCCTGTCCATCCATCCCTGGTCTCTGCATCCCCATCCCAAACCACCCCTTCCAAACTGCTCCTTCCTGCAGTGCCATGTGTGTCCCCAGGGCAGGGAGCAGCCTCTAAAATAAACCACTCCGGGGGACTGAGAGCTTTTGTGCTGCCTCAAGTTAGCGCGTGTCAGCTGGTGATTTTCTCATTTATTTTTGTGGAACGGGAGGATCCGTGCAGGGGAGGTTTGGGAAGCTCCAGCCGTGTCCCTGCCGCTGGCATCTCCCAAGCAGCAGCGTGGAAAGTTTCATTTCTCCACTGGTTTGCTTCAAATCAACGAAGTTCACTTCTCCCTCCCTAAAAAATCTACTTGAGCAAATTGTGCTCAAGAAAACCAAGTCCTTACTGAACTGGGGCACAGCATCCCACCTGCCTGGAAAAGCTCTTTGTTTCCTGAGCTTCTGATTATTAATTTTTTTTAAAGGCTCTTTAAAACCTCTTTTTGCATTTAGCTTTCCCCATCTTATCTTTTACTTTTCTTTCCTGAGTATTTCCCTCTCTGTCAGGGATGAGCTCCTCCAGCTAGTGCTCATTTTTATCAGAAAAAGCTAATTCATGGCAGGAGTTTCTCTGATTTTTCCCTGGCTTTTTGTACTTTCCACGTTTTCTCTCCCTGTTCGTTTCTGAGTTTAATTTAAATGGGCACGTGCGTGGGCAAAGGGCAAAATCCCAAGGTGAGCTGGCAAGCACAAAATATTCTGTAAAGAGTGTTTTAACTCCTTTTTAATTTTTAATGTTTTACATCTCCTGGTAGAATTCATTTCCTCTGAACTCAGGCTGCGGTAGGCAATCCTGGATCCAATAAAATCTGGGGAAAAGCTGGGGACACCATGTCGGTTTAGCGTTGGAAAGCCGGACTTAGGGGCAAAGAGCTGATTAGGAGGGTGTTTGATTTGAGGTGTCCTGCCCAGCCCCCCAAAATACACATACAAACAAATCCTCTGCCTGCTCTGCAGTGTGACATTTCCCACCAGAGGGGAAAAAAAAAAAAAAATCCCTAAAACTGGAAAAGCAGAAAAACAGGAGGGAAATCTTGAGTGTAACCACAATGGAACTGCCTGGAATGCCGGTTCCAGCGCCTCTGCCTGCTCCCTGCTCATCCTTGTCCCAGCCCCTTCCTGCTCCTGCTCCTTTCCTTGTTTGATTCCCTCTCCTTTTGCCTGCCCACACCGTGCCCAATATTCCTGTCCACTTCCTGCCTGCTCCCCACCAGCACCAGCACTTCCCAGTGCTCCCCAGTATCCAGAGCATCCCTGCTGCCACCCCAGCCCGAGCCAGCCCAGGGAGCCCCGAAACGGGGACAACTTTTGGGGTGCTGCATTTGCAGGAGGAGCCCGGGATGGGGAGCGCTGCCAGTTTCCAAGGAGACAGGGGAGATTTGCTGACAAAAGCCGGATTTAGGGACAGGCAGTGGAGCTTCACCACCTGGTGCTGGGTGGAGTGGCACAGGAACGCCCCAACCTCCCACTCCCACCCCTGGCACCGCCTTTTACCTGGGATTTGGGGTGTGCTGGGGGTAGGGCTGGTGGGTTGGGAATGGGTTTGGGTTTGGGAAGGTTAGAAAGGGAGGATTGGGATGCGGGGCTGTGCTGGGGTGAAGGGATGGGATTCCCGAGGGTCAGGGCGTGGTGTGAGGGCTGGGCTGGGCTGGGCTGGGCGTGGGGAGGTGTCAGGGATGGGAGGTGCGGGAGAGGAAGGAAGGAAATGGAAGGGAAGGAAAAGAAGGGAAGTAAGGAAGTAAAGAGGGAGAGAAGGAGGGGAGGAAAAGAAGGAGGGAAAGAAGGAAAGAGGGAAAGGAGGAGGGAGGGAGAAAAGGATGGAAGAAGGGAAGGGAAGGGAAGGGAAGGAAGGGAAGGGAAGGGAAGGGAAGGGAAGGGAAGGGAAGGGAAGGGAAGGGAAGGGAAGGGAAGGAAGGGAAGGGAAGGGAAGGGAAGGGAAGGGAAGGGAAGGGAAGGGAAGGGAAGGGAAGGGAAGGGAAGGGAAGGGAAGGGAAGGGAAGGGAAGGGAAGGGAAGGGAAGGGAAGGGAAGGGGGAAGGGAAGGGAAGGGAAGGGAAGGGAAGGGAAGGGAAGGGAAGGGAAGGAGAAATGCCATTTCCTGCTGCTGGGGCTGCCTGTTCTCTCCCTGCTGCTGTTCCTGCTGCTGCACCTCAGTGCTGGGGCAGAGCAGAGGGAGTGATGGCAGAGGAGGGGTGGGGGTACAAGAGGTGGTGAAGAGATAGATAAATATATAAATCCCACATGAACTGTTAAAATCTGTTCTGAGAGTCAGTTTTGACTTTTAGGCTCATGAACCATTAATAAAAATCTCCTTATACTCAGATGGCTCTCCAATGCTGTGATAGCGGATTACAAACTCCTAATGGAGATATTGTATGATCAAATATTCTCTAAGCACCAAGGTCTAACGTCCTGGGGGTGGCCAGGCCACCTGATTATCAGCTTATCAGCAAATACCTCTTAGTGAGGGATGTGTCAAAAGAAAGTGCCTTCCTCGAGGTGGTCCCTTCCCCATTCTTCCTTCAGACAGGTTTGGGAATGGCATCCCGTGGTCTGGGGACCACAGGATGCCCTGTGGCCATGATGTCCCCACTCTGTCATGGGGCTTGTCCCTGGTTTCTGGGTTTTCCTGTGAGAGATGCGGAGCTGGAGGTACCAGAGGGGTTTCAGGCTCTCAGTGCACAGAGCAAACACTTTTCTTGGTCTCAGCACTGGCGACACTCAGCCCTTGCCAGGACCAAACCACTGAATGTGATATATAATTACCTGGTAATTAAATTTGGAGAGCTGAGGCAGCATCATTATAGAGAGAGAGAGAGGAGAGGAGGTTCCTCCATGAGACCAGAAACCAGAGCTCCCTGCAGAGCCAATTCCTGGGAAAACTGGACTGTAGATCTGCTGTTTTCTGTTTTCAAGGAGGAGGTGGTTCTCTCTGTGCTTCTCCTCACAGGCTCACAGGACCCTGGTATTTCTTCCTATGTGGATGCTGGTCATGAGACCTGCTGATGAAAACGCATCCTCTAACCCAGTCTGGGAGCCCTGGGCACTGGGAGGGTCTGGATCAGGCTGGACAGGGAGGAGAGGGCATGAGGGAGCAAGCAGGGCATCTTTAAAAATAGATTTTAAAAGTCTCTTCTGGACTGTAACCTTCCCAACAGGCACCATCACCGCTGGCACCAGTTCACAGCCTGCTGGGGCATGAATGAACCTCCACTTGGCTGGAGTAAAGTCTTCAAGACCTGGAGCGTTTTTGGCTTTCCTAAAGGAGGTTGTGAGGTCAAGATGTCAGTGCCAAGCAGAAGAACTTTCCTGCTGGCCTGCTGTGATTCACTTGTGACTTTTTGGTAAGGCTTGGCACGTGCCTTGAGTTTCCAAGCACGCCCCTTGGGATGCAGGGAAGGTGCCCATGCTGGGCTGCCTTTCTCAACCTTCTCCTGCCAGAGGGGAGAGCAAAGCTGGGTCCTCCTGCATCCCCACTCCCTTCACAAGAGACAAATCGCTTTTGCTTTCAGGCAGAGTCAAGCAGAGGTGAAGCTGATTTATCTCCTGATGTTGCTGTGAAAAACAAAGTGTCCCTGAGTCCCTTCAAGCTTGTCCCTCCCTGCCACAGGTGTGGAAGGACAGGTAACTGTGCCCTCTGTCTCACTAATTTTTGGAGACCCCACAGGCTCCTCTGTAGGATGTGGGGCTGCAGGTTTTATCCCTTGGGATATTCAGTCTCCTCTCCATTAGGAAAAATAGGCAGAGCCACGCTGCAGGGAGTGGCTGGGGAGTTACTGCAGGCTGATTCAGCTGAGGGTGTTTGCCCAGGGGCAGAAGGGCTGAAAACAAGGAATGTGGTGAGTTGTGAGGGTGTTTGTTGGGTTGTGAGGGTTTTTGTTGGGTTGTGAAGGTGCTTATTGGGTTGTGAGGGTGTTCATGGTGTTGTGAGATTGTTCATGGTGTTGTGAGATTGTTCATGGTGTTGTGAGATTGTTCATGGTGTTGTGAGGTGTTCATGGTGTTGTGAGATTGTTCATGGTGTTGTGAGGGTGTTCATTGGGTTGTGAGGGTGTTTGTTGGGTTGTGAGGGTGTTCATTGGATTGTGGGGGTGTTCATTGAATTTTGAGGGTGTTCATTGGGTTGTGAGGGTGTTTGTTAGGTTGTGAAGGTGTTCACTGAGTTGTGAGGGTGTTTGTTGGGTTGTGAAGGTGTTCACTGAGTTGTGAGGGTGTTTGTTGGGTTGTGAAGGTGTTCATTGGGTTGTGAGGGTGTTTGTTGAGTTATGAAGGTGTTCATTGGGTTGTGAGGGTGTTTGTTGAATTTTGAGGGTGTTCATTGGGTTGTAAGGGTGTTTGTTAGGTTGTGAAGGTGTTCACTGAGTTGTGAGGGTGTTTGTTGGGTTGTGAGGGTGTTCATGGTGTTGTGAGGGTGTTCATTGGGTTGTGAAGGTGTTCATTGAATTTTGAGGGTGTTCATTGGGTTGTGAGGGTGTTCATTGGGTTGTCAGGGTGTTTGTTGGGTTGTGAAGGTGTTCATTGAATTTTGAGGGTGTTCATTGGGTTGTGAGGGTGTTCATTGGGTTGTCAGGGTGTTTGTTGGGTTGTGAGGAGGTTCCTTCGTTGCTGTGCAGAGGAGGCAGGAGCCCTGAGCCCCCTGACAGCTGCGAGGTTGCAGGATCTGGGGTGATGGAATGCTGAGAAGAGTGATGGAGTCTGCTGGGAATCCAAACAGCATCAGCCCTGGATCAGTGGGGAATAAGGGCTGGAGTGTCGCCCCTGAAACTCTGGAATCCACCCCAAGTCGTGTGGGAGAGGAGACCTCTACTGAAATGCTGCTGTCCAGTCTCAGCACCTGGCTTTGGAACTAAGGGGAGGATTAGGAAGAGTTCAGGGAGAGCCAGGAGAGCAACTCCAGGAGGTACAAACCTGCCTGGGGGTGTTCTGTCCATATATGAGTTATCCAAGGGAAGGCTGAAATGGTGTGAGTACATTTAGTGACGGCAGGATATTACCTGGAAGACAAAAGCATGTCCTTACCCATTTCATAGGATTATCCAGGTGAGCAAGTTAAAATAAGATTAATCCAAACTGGCCATCTGAGAAGAATAAAAATTAGAAGCTGAAACCAGTTCTCTTAGGGCAGGGAAGCTCTGCACCCATGTGCCTTTCTAAAAGCTGTGCAGGAGGTACTTGCCCTTGTCCATAATTACTTAAAATACAACACATCACATCATTTATGGCAACCATCCAGGCTGCTCTGCTGTTTCAGGGCTTTGTGCAGGACTTTTCAGAGGATGGATTGTTCACCAGATGGTTCCTGGGGAAATTTGCTTCTGGATCATGTCTGGCCACGGAAAATCAAACGGAGCTGGTGCAGGAGAGGGCTGAGAGCTGGGCACCAGGGATCAGGGCACCAGGGCTGCAGGTGGCCTGTGCTGCTGGGATCTGTGTTTTGGGAGGACTCCAGGCTGATCCTCATCCAGGAAAAACGTTGGTAAGGTAAGGTAAGGTAACCCAGCATGGGGAAATATCTCCTGGAGCAGTGTGGCTCAGCTCTGTGCTGCACCTCTGCTCTTTTTGGTTTCCTTTGGCCGCTCTCCCTCTCTCTGCCCCTCCTTCCCTCTCTCCCTCTGCCCCCCTGCCAGAGGGGCTGAGGACACAGTGCCAACCTCTCCAGGTGTGCAAACTCTCTGCCTTCTTTGGCAGGTCCTGCTGGAGGCTGCCAAAGCTCCTTCCTGACTCATGGTGTCCCATACCAATGGCAGAGGTGACTGCAGAAGGGGTCATGGCAGGGACAGCTGAGTCTCCTTCCCTGTGTTTTGGGGCGTGCCTCCAGCATTTTCCAGGGTACCAGGGCTTGAATGGATCATCCGAGTCTGCTGCAAGACTGTGATGTTGAGAGGGATGCTGGTGGATTGATTAAAAATGATTAACAGTGCTGGGGCTATTTGGAATTTGTAGGGAACAACTGTGCAGACGCAGAGGTCACCCTGTGGCATGACACTGGTCCCTATGAAACTGAAACCAGAATTAGAACCTTGTATGTAACCACATTAACATACCCCCTAGATGTCTAATATCCCAGGGAAAATCCCAATCTCTGACATTTCCTTTTTTATTTTGATGGCATTGCTGGCCAGTGAGGGCCCGTTGAGGCTCCAGTCACCATCTACCATCGGGTCAGGCTGCAAGAATCAAACCTAGGAACAGCACTGAGCAGCACGCTGGGATTCCAAGGGATGTTCAGGTCCCTCTCTGCAGCACCCACTCCTCACACCCCTGTCCTCTGGTCTGTACACGATTCAGGAGGGTCCTCATGGCTCAGGAGGTGCCTCTGTGGCTTTTATGCTTCTGGCTGCAGAGCCATAATTGCCTCAACCTTTGCACAGACACTGCAGCAAACAGTTGTTATTACTTGGCCACAGCCTTTAATATTTGCTGCAAGAAGGTGTCTGGTCCTTTGTCAGGTTTCTGGGAGGCTGAGATTTCCTAAACCCAGGGGCTGAGGGTGTCCTTGGCTTTGCTGGGATGGGGACAAGCAGAGAGGTCGGTGGTCCTGTGCCAGACAGAGCCCCTCGAGGGGGCACGGGGCAAATCACAGAATCCTGGAGTGGTTTGGGGTGGAAGGGACCTTAAAGATCATCCAGCCCCAGCCCCCCTGCCATGGGCAGGGCACCAGCTGTGTCTGGCACTTGGGCACAGGGGATTCGAGGTGTTGCAAGGCTGAGCTGCATGGGGAGAGGGGGTGTGAGACAGAAATCAGCTGCGTGACACCCCGGGCAGCAGCGAAGGGCTCCTGATAACCACAGAAAGCTGGGATGCTCCTGGGCTCATCCTGGGAACGTGGGACTGTCCCCATCAGAACGAAGAGCCAGGCTCTTTAATAGGCAGCGATATTACACGGAGTCAAATTGCTCACGGACACCGGGCGTGATGTGCTCAGCTTTTATTTGCCTTCAGATCACGGAAATCCACAACGGGGTTAATTCTGGATCCAGCCATACCAGCCTGTTCTGGGAGCTTTAAAATTAAAGGAGTCACAAGGCTGCCCTTCGCTTTCCAGTGACTTACGCAAGAAACCAAACACACGAGAACAAAAGGACAAATGGAAAACTGAGGGTTCCGGCTGGAATTCCGACTTGTTTTTTTGGTTTGCACCCGGAGCAATGCGACGGAGTCAACTTTCCTGTGTCAGGAGAGAGGGGAGGGAGGGAGGGGGGGTGTCCTGATTAGATCTAATTTCCTACCTGTTTACTGTAGGCATCTGCATAATGATCACCCTGCAAAGAGTGGTTAGCATATGCTAACACCGATTCTTGCACCCATTAAAACGCAAACCCCAGGCAGGCTGCTGCTGCTGTTTACAGCGCATCTCTTCCTCCTGATTGCATCCCAGGGGATGTAGCCAGTGGTGCCCCCACTACCTGAGGTGGCTGGAAGCCTCTTCCAGATGTCATCAGGACAGAATGCAGAGAGATAAACACAAACTGGTTTATTTTCACCCATAAAGAAAAACCAGAGGGCTGAAAAAGATGTCTAAAGGTCTTTCAGGAGCTGAGTTTGATGATCCTTGTGGGTCCCTCCCAGCTCAGGATATTCTGTGGTTCTGTGATCCATTTTCCATGTTAGTTCCTTGCTCAGTGTTGGAAGAAAGTGATTTCTCCAATGTCCCATATTTGCAGCCCAAACACTACCTTGGCAAGAGCAGCTGATGGATTTTGAGTCAAGGACAGTGCTCCAGTTATTTGAAGGCAGCAGGATACATCTTTCACCAGAACTTTCACCAAAACAAATCTTCATGCAGAGTGTGATGATTTACAGATCCTCACCCTGACCCGGCTGAGCTTATTTGTAAATCATTTACTTTCGGTGAGGACAGGCACAAGTGTGCCATTGTTTTGGAAGAGTTTCTTGTCAGCTGAGTGACAAAAAAAAAAAAAAAAAAAAAAAAAAGGAGAGGGATGCAAGGCAGACAGGACTGTGCCATTGCCAAAGGGTGGCAGAGGATTGCAAGCTTTGAGGAGCCAAGCAGGGAGGTGTCAGCAAACAAACTCAAGCTGGTTCACCTTCAAGCAGAGCTGTTCATTGCTCTGCTTTGACAAAGAGGGTCCTGACGTCCTTCCCACCCTCCCCCTTTTCAGTGTCTCCTAGATGTGTTTTCACAGGTTGGCAGCCACAGAAGCTCTTCATGCTACAGAGTTGTGTCTCTTCCGCATGCACACCTTTTTAATGGAAGCATCTTAGTAGCCTGAGTGACTCTGACAGAATGGAGAGCAAATGTATGCATAGCTGGGCCAGCAGATCCCTGAGGGAACAGAAATATCCAGGGAATAGGCAATCACCTCTCCCCTGGGATGGAGCAGCCCACCACATTGCAGTGGCACTCTGCTCTGGGCAGATTTGTTCTTGACAAATTCACATCAGCTGCCTCTTGTCAGGCAGTGTTCTGCATAAACTGGGTAGTCATAGAATGAAAGAGTTAAAACAATTCAAACTTGAAGGGACCTTTGTGTGTCTCCAGTCCTAGATCCTGCGCAAAATAGAGCAAACTTGAAGGTTAAATCACATTGCTTTGGTCAAATTGTGAATATCTCCGAGGGTGGAGATTCCTCTCAGGTTCTCTGCCCCCTGTCTGGGGACTTTGCTCACACAGAGGAGAGTTTTTACCTGTCTGGGTCCGTGATGGAGAGGGAGCCTGAGGGATCTCTGTCCCTTCCTGCACAAGCCCACAGCTCCAGCTGAGTGAGGGATCATTTGCCCCAGCTCCCTCAAGCACTGCTCTCTCCTGCTTTGTGCCAACCACAGAAATACTCCTCGGAATCACAGAATCCGAGGATGGTTTGTGTTGGAAGGGGCCTTAAAGGTCATGTGGTTCCACATTTCTGGGGGTTGGAACCACACGATCTTTAAGGCCCCTTCCAAGTGCAGCGCTGATCCCTGGCTGGGTATGGGAGTTACGGGTTCATGGCAGAGCCAGATGTGTGCACAGGTAGGACCAGGTGGTCTCTGCTCTGTTCTGGTTTGTGCAGCCCCTTTGGGCAATGCCACAGCGTGTCCCCTAGCAGGGACATCCACCTCCAGCCCGCTGCTTTGGCAGCTGCTGCTGGGCAGTGTCCTCTTGGACCCTCCTCTCTCCCACCCCAAACTCCCTAATGATCCTTCACAGTGTCTGGAAGTTCTCTGGGACAGCTGCAAGGGTGTTCCAGAGATTCCCATCACACTGCACAGGACCAGGGGCAGCAGAGATGATCTTGGGGTGTCATATCTTGGAGTGACATCATCTCCTCTGTGTCCTCATTCACATCTCCCAGCAGTGGTGGCATTGAAGTGTTAAAGTGACTCTGGGGGAGAATTTTTGCTTTCTGCTCTCTGTGTCATACAGAGGCCCCTGGTGCTGCCCTTCCTAGCTGGAGGCATTGCTGTGGGATTCCTTCTGCCACTCCACAGCCTGTCCCAGCCCCTGGCCAGCCCTCACAAGTGACCCTGTCCCTGTGGGGTCTGCAAGGCAAAGTTCCCACCTCGGTAATGCAAACACCTCGTGCCTCCCCTCCACTTTACTTCGTGTAACAAACAGTATCTCGTCCTGCTGGGGGTCCCACAGCTCCTCAAACACCTTTATCCCTGGCAGGATTCCTGGAGATGCTGTTTCACTCACACCTCTTCCCTTTTCCCCATGAGCCTGTTAAGATTTCTGTTTTCTCACATTCATCTCCATGGTCAGCTGCCTGTGCAGATGTTTCCATCTTGTTTGTCCACAAATCCAGCATTTCCAGTTTGTTTTCTTCTCTAGCTGCTGGATGTTCCTCTCTATCATGGAATCATGGAATCATAATATGGTTTGGGTTGAAAAGGACATTAAAGACCATTTTTAAACTTCCAATCCCCTGCCATGGGATTGTCCTCTGCAGGGACACCTTCCACTATCCCAGGTTGCTCCAAGCCCTGTCCAACCTGGCCTTGGACACTTCCAGGGATCCAGGGGCAGCCACAGCTTCTCTGGGAATTCCATCCCAGCCCCATCCCCTCCTCCCAGCCAGGAATTCCTTCCCAATCTCCCATCCATCCCTACCCTCTGGCAGTGGGAAGCCATTCCCTGGCTCCTGTCCCTCCATCCCTTGTCCCCAGTCCCTCTCCAGCTCTCCTGGAGCCCCTTCAGGCCCTGCAAGGGGCTCTGAGCTCTCCCTGGAGCCTTCTCCTCTCCAGGTGAGCACCCCCAGCTCTCCCAGCCTGGCTCCAGAGCAGAGGGGTTCCAGCCCTGGGAGCTTTTCCATGGCCTCCTCTGGACTCACTCCAGCATCTCCAAATCCCTCTCATGCTGGGATCCCCAGAGCTGGATGCAGCGGTGACAGAACAGCTCTGTGCTCCTGGCAGGGATGGACACCTTGTCATCCCTGATTTACCAACAAGGCATGGAGTCACTGTAGGCAGGATGGGTGCCTGTGGGCTCTGTTTGGGATCAGCCAGGTATCTCAGGGACATCTCAAGCCTCCAAAGGTGAGCTACTGCTGATACCTCAAAAATTTGCATTTTCCCCATCAGTCGGAGCTGAAGGTCCAAATCCTACACCTGGAAAAAAGGGGCAGCCATTGGAAGCTGCTGTTTTCTGCATTATTCCATAGCTGCAGGGACTGGTGCAAGAGCCCAGCTCTCATGCTGGAACTGCACGTTGGTCGTGTTCTCATTATGCAACCACTGTATTTTAATAGAAACCTCTTTTTTAGGCAGTCTCAAAAACAGTTGGATTTTTTTTCCCCTCCTTCTGTCAAATGACCAACTTAATAATTCACTAGTTGTGCTGGGATTAGGCTCTTTGGGCCACACTCTGGATTTCTTATCTTTAATGTAGTTCTCGACGACAACTTCTGCACTTAATCCCCTGACAAAACTCCCTTTGATTCCCGCGACAGTCGCTCACAGAGATCAAACGCGGGACTCTGCTCTGTCAGGTAGAGCCAGGCGAATATTTTGTGACAAATAATTTACCCACAGCCTTTCTCCTCATTTTCCCTCCACAAATTGTCCATTGGGCTGAGGCTCGGGGCTCTGCTGATGGATTTGTTTCTGGCTGCACCAGCGCAAGTTCAATGAGTCGCTCATGAGAAAGAGCCCGAGAATGTTTGAAGAGCTGCGGTGTTTGTGGGCTTTGACCTGGCTCAGGATCAGCTTTGGGCTGAGCCCACCTCACCCCACAAGTGACATCAGCACTCGTGAGTCATCCCCTCGTGTTTCTGTTCCAGGCTGGAAGAGCAGTGACTCTCTGAGCCCAGACATGCAGTGCAAATAATCTCTCACATCACCTTAAAATTTCCTGTTCCGTGGGTGTGCTGTAATTTATGCGCCTGATAGAGGTTTTATCACTTTCTCTTCTAAGAATAGTCTCCAAAACCCAAAGAGAGGCGAGACAGGGATGTGCAGAGATAAAGGGACCTGGTTTCCATGTGGGATCATGTCTGGCAGGGACAAGGGGCACTCAATGCCCAGGACTGTCTGCCCCCCACATTGCAGAGATTGAACACACACTCCCCATTTTTACCCTTGCATTGCTGTGGCACTTATACCAGTTTAACCATTTAACTGAGCATTAATAGTATCTCTGTGTGTGTTATATTAATGCAATCTGGCTGCTTAAGGTAGAGAAAAAAACAGAAGTTAGTATTAATTAGGAATTAGTTCTGATGTTGAATGGTTCGAGCAGTATTATCTCTGTAATTTCACAGGCAGGAATTCTTTATCTTGCAATTCATGTCAACTTCAGCTCCTTTTTTCCCTTTTTAAAAAGAAATTAAATGCCCAAAATTCTCAAGGTGGGAACTTTAAGGTCTCCATTTATTTTCCAAACAGCCCTGGTAATGCCTGCAGGGAGCAGAGAGCAGTGCTGTCTTACCAGGGCCCACAGAGACGCTTCATTAACCCAATTAAGCAGGTGGATGGAGAGGGTCTCTCTGATAATTTACACCTTACTAATGAAGTGTGTGACTCTTAATCTCCTCCAAACAAGATACACTCATGAAACACTGGTGCAAGGAAAGGGGAAATTAATTAGGTGAAAAAACTGTGAGATTATAGCAGAGGGATTCCAACGAGGCAACTGTAACATGGCTGGTGATTCATTTGTGCCTGTCTTAAATTAATGTCTGAGCTGTCAAGTAAATAAGACCCAGCATTATTTTGGCTTAAAAGACATTCTCACCAGGCCTAGCACGAGGCACCTTATTTTACTGCATGACACACCATTTTCCATGCCCCAGCTGCCTGAGTGACCCTGAGGTGAAACAATCCCACTGTGAGCAGAGTTTGGCCTTTCCCTAGGATGTCTGCTGGAGGGTTAGAAGGAGCTACTTATTTTATGCAACCATTTTCAATGTAGTGACAGCTTTGTGTCACAGAAATGTCTGCCTGGCTGCCAGGCCCACATTTGGGTCAGGGAGCTGTGGCTGTGCCATCCCTGGAAGTGTTCAAGGCCAGGTTGGATGGGGCTTGGAGCAACCTGGTCTTTAAGGTCTCTCTCAACCCAAACCATTCTGTGATTCTGTGAAATCTTGGTGGTCAGCAGAGACCTTCAACAACCTGGATGCCCAAAACAACATGACTTTTTCTGGCCTTCAGTGGCACTGGAAGACCCCTGCAAAATTCCCTCTCCTGCTTGGGGGCTGGTGAGTGATCTCCCCAAAATTAGGGGTGAGCCTGACCCAGAGGATTGTCTATTTTGTACCTTTTAGGAGACACTGCTCATCTTGTGGTCATGTACGACCCCTCTGCCTCCAGGGAGCGGGGCCTTCAAAGTGTTTAGAGTGAGAATGCCACCAAAATGTGTTTCATCCCTTAAACTGAACTGCTGGCCACTGAAAGATTCCCAGAGTAGCAGATCTGAGCAGATTTAGCACTGGAAATTGTATTCTGTCCTAAAAGGAACTCAATGAATCCAAGGATTTCAAAGCTTTTGGCAAACACAAATTAAATCAGCAATTAATTAAGCACTCCTCGTAAAATATGATCACTCGGTAATGCCAACTGCGAGCATTCACAAACTGTGAGTCCAGCTCCCCAAAATTATGAGATTGGCTTAAAAAAATCACGAGATTAAAACCCCAAATTGTTGCATTTTCTTTATCCACCATCTGGCTTCTCAGCCTCTAGGGTAAACATGCCTCGTGTTTTCAACTGCAAGGGTGAGCCACTTAAAAACCATGAAAACTGAGATCCTGGTGCTTCATAACGACTCCAACAGCTCAGGCTTTCAGAAAAATGCCAAAAATCCTAAGACTGATTATAAAATCAGAAGAATTTCCAGTACTGATCACTTGTAACTGAAATGTATTTGGCTCAGCAGCTACTTCCAAATGCAGGAATCCAGTGCAAGAGCTGCTGGAGAAGGAATAACAAAGGCTCTCCATCCTGATCAAAACTGCAGGAAAATTTAGGTGGATGAGGTACAATGACAGAGGCAGGATGTCATGCAGTCCTTGCTGGAATTTAGCCAAGGAATGGCAGATAAACACATCACTTCTCCGGAAAACTCTTCTGGGATTGTTAATTATTACAAGTAATTGTTCCTGTTTCTCTGGGAGGTGGTTGCAGGCAATACCACGGCACCGGGCGCTGGCTGTGGGGTGACAGCTTCATATCGAGCCACAGATGTGAATGCCACCCCCAGAAACCCCACTCCCCCAGTTCCACAGCCCTGACAGACAGTTTGTGTCAGGAAAATCCTGTCTCAGGCTGATCCGACTTAGCTGGTGAGACAGGGCCATTTTGGTGGCAGGGCTGGCAGCCACAGCATTACTGTCTGGGGAAGAATTTACGCTGCAGTGGGAATGGCAAATTATCTGGAGGGAAAAGTAGCTGCAGCAGGGCCATGGCTGGCCAGAACCAGGAAAACAGATTTCAAACTAATGTAAACAGCTTGGGTTTATCACCGGGTTTGCAGGTTCAAAAATAAATATCATCGTTTTTGTGGTCCGAAAGTTGGTTATTTTCTACTGACACTTTGAAAATGTAGTTTTCCAGTGACCTTGAAAACCACTTTAAATGCATTTTGCAGTAATTTAAAAACCTGAGGTTAATAAAAGAGATTCAGAGAAAGAAAGGAAGCCTCAATTCTTTAAGCAGGCCTATTTGTCAAGGAAGGGAAGATGAACTTGCAGCCACCTGAGCATCCAAGCACATGTATTTTAGAGAAAACCACTCCTAATGTCTTCGCCACAGCAGGATCCCCTGGGCATCAAGAAGCCAAGGAGAAACATTATAGCAGTGCTTAGGATAGGCTCTGATCTTTGCACCTAAACCTATTTAAAGTGACATTAAGGGTTTTGTGCTGCTGTGAAATTACCTTGGGCCAGGGAGAGCCCTCGCTGGCCGCGCGCTCCACACTCCGCTCTGGGAATCGAGGCACAAACAGGTTGAGCTACGGACAAATTCATGCAGTGAGCACCAGCCAGGGCTATTTGAGCAAAAAAGATACAGCCTCTGACTCAGAAGCCCAGTGCTGCAAGGAATGGAGGTGATAAGGGGTAGGGCTGACCTCGTTTTTATGGTTTTTCTCTAAGCACCTCTACTGGATGGACCTTCAGGCCAAGCTGTGAGTGGTCACTTGTGTTCTCCTGTCCCTGAGGATTCCAGCCCGGAAAACCAGCACAGAAACCAGCATCAGAAGGAGCTCCCAAACACACAGGGCTGTGGGCAGGAGAAGCAGCTCAGATACAGAAGACATTTGTTAACCTGTGAGCCACGGACCTCAGAATGCTTGGCTCCACTTGGACCCATTCCCTGCTTTCCAACGGATGTTTGTGTATTGGATAAAGATAAATAGGTGTCTGTGGCTCAGTAATTAATGTCAGGACCCATCAGTGGTGTGTTTCTCACCTTGGCAGTGCCCACGCCCTCAAGATAGAACCAAGGACCTCACCAAGTTGTTTTCTTTCTCCAAAAGATGCACCAGCAGGTCACATATAGGTTAAATATGGCAGCTCTCAGGAGCTGTTTTATCCTGTGTGCAAACCTGGTTATAAAGCTTATCAAGAGGAGAGGCTTGGTATCACAGTCTAGTACTCATAATTAATCCTGGAGACAGCACGGATTTAGCTTCATTGGGGCTGACTTCAAATTAAAAAGTCACTATTAGCATGTGAAACAGACACCATATGTTATGTATTAACACTGCAGAGGTTACAGAATGTTGTGTATTTTTTTGTTTCAAGTGAGATAGGTATAGATATGTCCTTTTCACTGTTTTCCTTCACATAAAGTAGTCCCCATCCTAATGGGTGGTGGAAGATCTCTTTAGAGAGATTGCTCTGCCAGAATCTATTTGTATGCAGGCACCTATATAGATGTGGTCCTTGTTTACAGAGCCATTTGGATTTGTACTTATAAAATTGTACTGGGTTTATGTGTATTTCATATGACATTATTACAGCTAAAATACAATACTGATCAGTACACACACCAATCAAATAGAAAAGGCATGCACACATCAAAAAATGTGATATATTTACACATACAAATAACCCAAAATACAGAGGGAAATGCTGTCTAAGGATATATTTGGCAGCATCCTGTAAAACCTCATTGTATGAGGAGTTAATGCAACGTTCTCAGTGTCTCCAGTCATCTGAAATTTCAGTTTAAAGTTTTTGCACAATCACAGCCAACATAAAATGCAGCAGGAAATCACCATTAGTCAAATGTGGTCGTCTAATCCCACTGCAAAATGGAGCTTTTTCATTTTTATCCCGCCACGGGTTAGTTTGTGATTTCATATGTCAGATACATCAATTCTGCCAAGGAGTGGAGATGGGGAAGAACAAATTAAAAATATAGCCTCCTTTGCTTCGGGGGAAGTAGGGAGAGCAGGTCTTTGTAGGGAACAGTAATAATGATCTCATTTGAGAGACTTTCTGGGTTTGGTTCTTTGCTGCCCTTCCTCACAGTTAATTACACCCTGGCAAATTGAGGGCCTAAGCAGCAAATCCAGATGAACACATATTCCCTCTTTTCTGCTGGAATTGCACGGGGAGAGTGCGCACAGGGACCACGTCCTTGTGGGCATGCCATGGACATGCCCATGCCAGGGATGAGAGTCCTGACTGGTCACTGATGGGAAAACCTGTGGTTTTTTATCTCTCCCTCTTTCTTTCCCCCATCTCATTTTGCTCCTCACTCTCTCCCACTTTCTAATTCTCTCCATTTGTGCAACCACTGGGATAAATACAGCAACAGCTCCTCTCTTCCCAGAGCCTCATGCTTGGGAGGATATTTGTGTGTGCCACACTCTGCTTGATGATTTGTCTTAAGATAATTATTTCTAATGGCTGTTGTTGTTTTTCCTGCAGAAACTGTAATGTAGCCCCTTTTGTCTCATTGGCTGGAGCCTGTTGTTTCTGTAAGAAAAACAATAGGCCCTCAGATTAGGACTGCATATTATGGCTCTACTAGCACAGCAGGCTTTTGGTATTGGTACCAATCCTATCAATTCCTGGCATCCTTCCCCCTTTACTCCTGGTAATTAATCTTTTCATGAATGCTGTCACATTTAGAGCCATTTCATTAAGTTTCTGCTTCCTACATTTTTATGTAACTCCCCGCATCCCTCATCTGCTCCATCAGCTGGAGAGAGGCAGTGCCGGGTGGTGGGGTGGCTCTTCCCTCCCCGTGGAACAGGCAGTCCCGTCCATGAAGCCACACGCCGATGACAGACAGGCAGACTCATGCTTCAGACAGCCTGAAAGGGGCAAAATTGAGCCATCAAAAATTAGGAGAAGCCCCTAAGAATGAAGCCCGTGGAATGTGATGCCCGTTTCCCAGATGTATGTGCTGGGTAGGGAAGGACTTGCACACCCTGTGCAAGTACAAAACGCTTTTCATGTGAAACACTGCAGGTTTCTGAAAGCAGGGACAGGATTTTGGGACAATCACTTCCTCCTGCTCGATGCTCCTCCTTCCTCCTCCTCACCCACGAAACATACCAGCTTCTAACCAGCAGATTTTCTGGGCAAGGGAAGGAAAAAACAGGTTTAAAGCCCTTTTTGCTGCTGTCCCTGCAGACTGTCATTCCTGGTTGTGGAAGGGAGGTGGGCTGGGTGGTCACACACAGCCTGTGGCTGCAGTGCACATCTTCTTAGGGCACAGCAGTGGGGTGAGAGACAAAAGCTTGTATTCCCAGCCCTGCCTCAAGTGACCTTGTGCAACCTCTTAATTACTGCAATTACTTGCCTCCTGAGATGACATTATTAGGCCGTGCTCAGTAATAAGGGCTGTGAAGTTCACAGAATTATTTGTGCCAGTTGGTGGAAGAGCAGGGAGTAAAAACACCCTTGTGTTTTACTCATCTTGTGGCTCCCAAACCAGCCCAGGGTCAAAAGGGGTTGATTGACGGCTCTTCCCTGAAATTTGGAGTTGGTGGTGTCTCAGTGTCAGGTTTGGAGCTGGGATTTTTTCAGTGTGCCATCTGCAGTGAGGGTCACCAAAGGGCTGCAATGTGGCTGCACCTAAACCTGTTTTACCAGGGACAGAAAACAGCAACTCTTCCCCTCCCGTGCTGCCCATCTGCCAAATTCCATGTTTCTCCCCCAAATCAAACTCCTAAATGGTAAAATACCAATTACAAAATATGAAAGGGTTAAACTTGAATGCTGCTGAAGCCAATTTTTAGCATTAGCAACACTAATTCAAAACTCCAAAAGACTGGGGCATTCTGCTGTCCTTGGAGAGAAAAAAAAAAAAAAAAAAAAAAAAAAAAAAAAAAAAAAAAGAAAACACATCTAAAAACCCGAAAACAAACAACTAAAAAAAGCAGACAGAACTGCAGAATTCACCCTAAGGCTGGGAATAAACATCGAGGATCTCAAGTGAAGTGTTTAGTAATTGAGAAGCAACAGCAGCTGAAAACAGGAGACTAAATGGAAGAAAACTGAACAGCCTTAAGTGCAATCACTGGTTCCTCCAGTGACAGCTGTAGCTGCTTTTGCTCTTGGCTGAGGCTGCTGGGGTGGAGCAACAGCTCTCCCACCTCGATGTTTGTTTGCACCAGGTGTGACAACGTGGCTGTCACCCAACACCTGCTGCCACCGTGGTCAGCTGTGACCTGGAGGCCTCGCGTTTGGCTGGAATGACCCGCGAGGATGCCAACCCTCCTCAGCACCAGCTGCAATCCAAGCCCTGGTTCCTCACCCCCAGGCTCCTCTGCCTGGCTGCTCCCGTGCCAGGGGACACAGGGAACCCCCAGGGCAGGTGCCCTGCTCAGGTGCCTCATCCATCACGGAATGAGCCGTGCTGAATGGCCTCTTTGGGGAAAAGGTGGAGGGCAGGGGCTGCACCAAGGAGCTGCTGGAGGAGAAGGGGCAGGAGTGTCAGTCTGCCCTCTGCAGCAGGCTTGGATATAGAGGGGCCATGGAGAAACTCACCTCTGTGATTTTTGGGTGGAAGGAGGTGCCGTGCCAAGCCAGGCAAACAGGAAGGGGAAAGCATGAGACACTCGCTGGGGGCTGCAGGGAGTGCCTTCCAGTACCCTTTATCCCTTGTGAATAATTCAGCTGCTCTCTCTGTGCATCTTCTTCTCCACTGGAGCCAGAGGGAGCAGCCCTGCCCTCCCTCCAACATCTGCCTGGCAATTGCATTACACTACATCCTTGGGTTTTTTTTTCTGTTTGGGAGCTTTGTTTCCTTCGGTTTTTTTTTGGTCCACTGACACCTCTGTAACAGAGGAGGTAAAATATTTTTCATTATCCTCTCCCCAGAACGTGGAAATCTTCAAAGAGGAGGTAGGAGGGAGGTTAGCTCCTCCAGCCTCATTTCCCTACCGCTGCCATTCCTTGGCTGTTCATCACAAAATGAGCCCACACGCCCATTGCACCGTGGCACCAAGCCCGTAGTATGTTTCGCCTTTTCTTTTTTATTTTTTTTTTCACCTAAAATTATTTCACGTTGCAAACCTGGCCATTATTTCATGCTGTTTAAACTATATTTGTAGTCTTTGATCATACATAAGTAGACTGAAGTAAACTGCTGATAGTGAAGATATTGTTCTCTGTGTTTCTCCTCTCGCTTTGTTCATTATTATGCCCATACCCTCGCAGAAAATGTTCATTGTGGCGCTGCACCTTTGTTATTAATTCTTGTGGTGCCCCACATATTTTTATTAAACGTGGTTCATTCACAAATGGAATGATTAGGGAGTCCATGCCAGTGTGCATGGGTGTATTTCACACACAGCACACAATTGTTTGCACCCCAAACACATATTTATCCCCACAAACAGAGGGGCCAAACCATCGCGTCCTATTTATGTCCTGGAAATACTTTATAATCCAGCTGCCAGGGATCATTGTCAAACTAAAATCTTGTTGACTTATGGACATAATATTGCTGCCTTGAGACCTGGTACAACAGCACAGAGACACGACACCAGCCAGAAATATCCCACCCAGGATTTCAAGGCAGGTACAACAGCCCAGGGCATCCCACTTGCCACCTGTGTGTCTCCTCATCCTTGGAACCATTATTTACAAGGAGGCAGAGGAGTTAAGTGGATAACTGCAAGGAGGTGGGAACTGATTTGTGGTGTTGAACCCCAGCCTGGCTCCTGCTTCCTTCATTTTTAAGCTCCGTGGAAGAGGACGTGGCCATGCTGGAGGGTCAGGCTTCTTTTCAAAGAGGACAGGTACCTAATCCCCCTGACTGGCCTCGTTTAGTGGGAGACAGATGTCCCATTCCCAGGTTGCTCTGCAAATCACAGCGAGTCACTCCATCAAGTAATTAAAAAGCTGCCCATGTGCAGGACGTGGATAAGCTTCTCTCCAGCCCCGACTCTGCTCCACGCCCGCGTGTCTGTCGTGTGCAGAGCACAAAGGTGTGATTTGTGTAAGATTTATCCAATTTATCTTCAGCCTGCTTTGATTTTTCCTTATAATTTGTTATTCTAGTTATTAGGAAAGGGAGAGGTAAAAAAACTTCCATTTTTTTCCTCCTGAAAAACAGCAATCCTGCCCCTCCAGCTCAAGTCCAGTTGTGCAGGAAAGGTGAAATAGGAGGGCAGGTGTGGGGTGTGATGAGAAGAAGCTGCTGAACTACATCCATAGAAGCACAGAACCATGGAATATCCTGAGCTGGAAGGGACCCACAAGGACCAACAAGTCCTACTCCTGGTCCTGCACAGGGCAACCCCCCTGAGCAGGGTGGCTGGAGGAGGCCCCAGAGTCATGTCTGAGCAGGGGACAAGGTGGTCCCTCCCAACCTATGAAGGAAAGATTTGGGATTTGGCACTGGAAACATTGCCCAGAGAGGTTGTGGCTGTCCCATCCCTGGAAATATTCAAGGACACGTTGGACAGGTCTTGGAGCACCTGCTCTAGTGGAAGGTGTCCCTGTTCATGGTTGGAACAATGTGGTTTTTGAGGTCTCTTCCAACTTAAACAATTCTGTGATGATTCTATGATGATAATTTCCTTTCACATGTGTCTCAGGCGAGGTGGGCACATGCTGCTGCAGATGTTCCCAACAGCTGCTTTTTTGCCACTTGCTGAGGGGTTTTCCATCCCTAAATGGCTTCATTCTAATGTGTGGGGCAACCAATACTCTGTGACAGGTTCCAGTAACTCAGCCTGCACCCTGTGATTTGTGTTTTAAAGCCCCAAACTCTTCCTTGGAAGGCATCTTTTCTTTCTAGCCTTGGTAAATACAGTGTCCAATTGCAAAATGCTGATATTGTGCAGCATGGAAAAGGCTTTTTTCCCCCTGAGTTTTATTATATACAATTGATTATACACCATTTTTCTCTCCTTCTGAAACCTGCACAATTGGACTCATGTCGCCAGAAGAACCTGCTGTTACCCAGCCCCAGGGAGAAGAAACAGAGAACAGGAAGAAAGCCACGTTTTAAAGCTCTTAAAAGTTTTTTTAAAAACCATTTCTCTATGACACATCTTGCAGCTCTGTGTACCAGGGGCCTTGTGATTGTCACACAGCACTGGGGCCACCACAGCAGTGTGAGTGCACTTCTGTGGGAGCATTTCCAGGCAGAGATGAGCTCGCTGCCATCCCTGTCCCAGGCCTGTTGCCTTCCATAGTTGGGGTACCAGTGTCTTTTTGCACCTCACAGCCTGCCAAGTCAAGGGCCACAACGTCCCAGAAATAACTGGGGACCAAATGAAGCTCGAGAAAGGAATGGGTTTGCTGAATGAAGGGTTTGACTCCTGGTCTGGAGGCTGGGGAAGAGCAGAGCCTGGATTAGAGCAGAGATGTGGCAGAAGAGAGAATATCAAGCCACAGACGTGGCCCAAGGTGGCTTTTTGAAGCCTTTGTGCTTCATCAGCAGTCTGGCCTGGTTGCTGTTGCTCTGGGCTCAGGGAGTGGAGCAGCCAAGCAGTGATGACCACACTGGGGTTGACTGGCCCAGCACTGCTGCTGTGGGTCTGTGGGAAATGGATTTGTAGAGAATTCTCAAAGCCATAATCCCACATGGGTCCATCCTCCAAGGCCTGGGCAACACAAGGTCTGGGATCTCTGCACCTCACTCCACTGATAGATGGACCATGAAAGAGCAGGAACACAGTGGGAGATGTGGCATTAACCTCTGGGGTGAGCAGGGAAGGAGCATGGGGGATATTTCCCGGGTTGCCAGAACCTCAGCAGATGTCTAAGGCCTTTTCCCTGGAGGTGGTGGCCACCTGGATGCCCTTGTGAGCCCTCCCCACTGCCACCAGCAGTAGCTGGGCCCACCAGTGCCCGTGGCTCTGCACGGGTGACACACAGCACTCTGCATTTACACACAGAAGGGACCACCTGAAGCTGCACTCCCAGCTGGGCTGAGCTGCAGCCACCTCACCATCTGGCTGCTCTCTGCATCCTGCTGCCACGGAGCTGTCAGGTGAATCATCCTCAACGAGCACCAGGTGAGCTGAGTTTAACTCAGAGCATCACAGGTGGTGGGGGTGGCTTGAGCCTCCAGATGCTTCTGGGAGGAAAGAAGGGGATGCTAAAAATATTCTGTAGGATCCTAAACTCAGATTGGGTTGGGTCAGAAAGAACCTTGAAGGTTGTTCTGTCCCAAACTGAATAAGCAAGAATATCTTCAACTGAAAAACCCCTCACTGTCCTTATTAACATAAAAATATGAATATGTAGAACACGAATTGTTCTTTTTAGTGTGGGGGTCCAAAGACTGGATCACCATTTGGGTGGTTATCATGGGTTATTCCTTTACATAAATGAAAAGGGAACTTAACACAGAGACAGCTTGTTAAGACCCAAACTAGCCTTCCTAACTGTAAGCATTTCCACAGCCGCCAAATTATCCTCTAATCTCAATTATATATAAACATAAATGCACACACACTATCCTTACTAGCTGGGAAAATTCCCGTGGCTGGGAATCCCCAAATCATCCTCTGATTGTGATTAAATACACACACAAAAATAAATGGGTTAATAAATAAATAATAAATTTGCTTAAGGGAAAAAAGCCCAAGATTTTTCTCCTTTTTTTTTTGTTCTATCAGCTGATAAATCATTACGATTCCCTGAATTATTGCAGTATAGATCCAGCATTGCAACAGCTTTTGGACACCACAGTTTTCCTACCCACGAGGGTAAAACCACTTTGTGTGGCTGAGCTGTAATTTTAGTGACTGAGAAACACAGAGGGATTGGGAAGGAGCAGTAAATACACGCTGCTGGTGTAGAGAGTGGCCTTCCAAAAAGGATTTCAGGGTCGAATGCTGTCTCTGTTTACCCAGTGTAAATCAGGTGGAACTCCACTAAAGCTAATAGAGGTAGTCTGGTGTCAAGCCCACGCGGATAAAAGGATCAGGCCCTCTAAGCTTTAAAGTTATGAGTCTTTTCAAACTGCAGATCTACTGTCATCATTTCAGTGATTACTTCTCTCTTTTTTTTTTTCTCCCAACACACAAACATAAAATAGTAACAAGATTATCAGATTAAAGAGCCAAAGAACAGCCAGTTTATTATACTCCTGCGTCTAAAAACACCCAAATCTTATAGGTTTCCTTCCCTCTCTGCATCTTGTGGGGGGAGATCAGCATGTTTGTTTTTATTTTTTTTTTGTTTGGTTTTTTTTAATGGCAGCCTAGTATGGCTACGTAAGAAAATAAAACAGATTTAATATTCTGAATTGCACGGTGCACTCAGCAAGAAAAAAAACCAAACCACTCCCAGAACTCCAGAACAACACTTCTGAACATTTCAACTTTAAAAAAAAAAAAAAAAAAAAAAAAAAGTCTTTGCTTTCTTTCTGGAGAAGAAATGAGAGGACAAACAGAATGAAAAGGACAGAGCTGTTTAAAGTTAAAAATGTGCAAATCATGCATTCCTTCTGGGAGAGGGAAAAAACCCCACAACCCAGCACCTCAGCACCAGTATAAATTATTTAAATCAGCGATGGTTTGCGTTAAGGGTCTCGAACAGATTGCATAACTGTTGCACAACTAATGTGTACAAGTGTGTCACTAATTTAATTTTAATTTTACTGTATGAGTTTGTATAAGATCCCCCAGCTGTCATGTGCTCATCATCTGTCACAGAACTATCACTAAGCCATGCTGGGCTAAGACAGGATTATAAACGATGAACTGCCATGTGCTCTAAATCTTCTTATTTGCCTAGCCTGGAAGGTATGCCCTGCAAAATTTGATTGGCAGCGCGCTCTGTTCTGTCAATTGACTTTGAAGGCCCCTTTCTATTGGCGGCTCTCAGTGGCCGTATTGACTGTCACCTGCTGACTCCAGCACGTGCCTGACCCCAGCCCCGCGCCGAGGCTCCTTCGCGGCACCCGCGGCCGGCGCGCTCCGGCGGCACGTGCGGCGCACCAGGGCATATGGCTGGGTGCAGAACGGAGCAACTGAAGCCAAGCAGCCCCCGCGCTGTTATTACGGCAGATGGGGGAAGCGTGGCATTCAATATTAAGACAGATGCCACCTCCTTATTCCACCTGTCTGGAACTTGGACATGGGACAGAATGAACTGTCTGCCTAATAATTAAGGAAACAAAGAGTGCATTTATGCAGCTCAGCGGAGCTCCGGCTCTGCGGCGCATGCACGGGAATAATTGTTGGCGATAACAATAAGGGAAACGTAGAGCGGGGCTCATCAGATGTTCGGATACGTACACACAATTACAGTAGGAAACTGTACTGTTCCCAGCTGCCTTTGTAGCCTTTTATTTAGGCTGGTTGTGTATTAAGTGAAACAAGTTGGCTGGCATTATTACTATTATAAATAACGCTTCAAAATTACAGTGAAGTTCCCGAAATAACAAAGCGCCTACCGTTCCCCCTAACAGTCCCTGCTGCTGTTGTGCTGTGCCCTTTCTTGCAAATTTCCTCTTTGCTTCTCAGTAGTCAACTGTTTTTGTAGCAGCCAGAGAGAAGAAAAACATTCCTTCCAGGACCACTATTATTTTCGCGTATTTTTACACAACAATTTGCCTCTTTCTTTGCCGCTGTTAAAAAAAAAAAAAAAAAAGATAACTGTGTAAAAAAGAAGGCCTGACTTCTCAGCATTTGTGCTATGTTACATTTCTGTTATTTAATCCTGCTTAATTTGGAACCAATTATGGTTGGACCCACCGAGCTTTGTGATGGGGATGGTTGTGCTGGGGAGGGCTCGATCCTTCCTGGGTTGGAGGCTGGGCTCGGGGTGGCAGCAGGGCTGGGCTGGTGGCACTGGCCACGCTGTGCCACGGCCCTGGTGCAGCCCGTGTGTCCCCAGGACCCCGCAGCATTTGGGGTCTGGGATTATGGCGTGGGCACAGCAGCACCTCTGTGTTGGCCAGGCTTGGGTCTGAGGCCTCCCACGGGGCTGGCCCGAGGTGTGGACCCCATTCTCAGGGTGAATTCCTCCCTCCTAAGGGAAGCCCTCACCATGGAAGAATCCAGTGCTGCTGCTGGCAGCGCCAGCCTCCCCGTTGTGTATCTGCACAAGCCCTCGGCTTCAGTGGAATTAGGTGCTTGCACACAAAACTGAGCAGGTGTGGGTGTGTTGGCTGGGCAGAGACATTTCTCTGTGGAAGCAATATGCAATTAATGCCTATGATTGAGGACCTAACATAATCCAGGAGGTATTTTTAGTATCTACTTACCTACCTCCGACCCTCTTTTAAATGCCTTGCACTGATGTGATCACGCCCATCCTTAAATCTTTCTAATTAATTTTGCTCTCTTTTGACTGAATGAATTTCAAAGGCAGCTTAAAAAAATCATCTGTGTGTCTGTCCCGGGATTTATCTGTAGATGGCAATTGGAACAGAGAATGAAAATGCAGGAGCAAGTGTTAAGGGCATGTTTACTGTGTATACATTATATACAAGATTAAGGACACACAGAGTGCCTATTGTCTCAGCAAGCCAGGAAAGTGGGCTTTTATGTTTATATAGATACATTTGTATACATACAGTGGCAGATATATATATATATATATATATAATCTCTATATATAAAAATGAATAATTGAAATTTTTAAGGTAGAAAGATCACGTGCACACCACAAGCAAAGCTTGGTCCTCACAAATATGTGCATATACATGTATATACACTTATTTAGACACATATACATTTAAATTTTTACAGTATAACATGACTAATTAAACATCATAGATGGGTGTGTGTATTTTAATATATTCACAGACAGGCATGCTGAACCTGCTGTAGTTCTGTAATAATTTTGTAATTCTGTAATCGTGGGCTGTTCTATATTTCTCTTTTCTAATTTATAACAGATGTATTTATACCAGACAGCTTGTCCCCAAGAAAAAAAAAAACAACTACCAGATGTATCAGACTCTCCAAAGCACAGAAATCACATGCAACAAATTGCAAAAAGTAATCAAAGCCCAAACTTTTTTTTTTTTTTTTTTTGGTAGTAGTAGAAAAGGCAGCATTAAAAAAGACACAGATACATATTACAAGATGAGGATCAATTTGAAAAGATCCCACAATATCTGTTACCAAGAGCTTTGTTAATCTTTAAAAACCTAGAATGATTATTTATACGGGAGCTGTGAATTAACCAGGCTCTAATAAATAGCTCACAGGCACGTGTGTCAAGATTGTGCTTTTTGTTTTTATATGTGTCTGCATTTGAGGGGAAAAAAAAAAAAGAAAGAAAAAAAGAAGCTATTATTTGTTGATTTTTTTTCTGTAACAATTATTTCAAATTAAAAGCCCATCTGACGAAAGGCATATGGATGGAGAGGGGGTTCAGTCCTAATTGAACAAACCAGGACTCGTGAGGTTAATTACAGATATTAACGCTGTTGTTCTTCAGCTTCTTGCCCTCACGAAGGCTCCAGCTTCCAAATGACCTGGCTCCAACAATAAGACTCTCTTTAGCCCATTAACTAATTGATAAAAATGTGAGTGTTTAGAATGAGTCTAATTAAATCACCGAGCCTTACAATTACGAGTCCATTTGGTAGCTGTCGGGAGATGGGTAACCTCAGCTGGCATTGTAGGCGAATAAAAGATAAAAATAAAAGGGAGCTTAACCAAAGATCATTTTGAAAGCTGTTCATTTGAAGACAAAGTACACATTTGCCTGAAATGTATACATACACCACTTCAGACTAGCACAGTGTCTTGAAAAGAAAATGGAGCGTTTAGCAATCATGATTTTTTTTTTTTCCCCAGTGCATGCATGAAATTCTCAACAGGCTGTGTGATGGAATGAGCTGCTTTTATAATCATTTCTGAGTTACAGGGAATACCCAGATGCTTTGAGAGTGCCCGAACAGTTGATACCAGGTACCTTTATGTTATTAACAATTTCTTCTCTGGCTTTTTCATAACTGCAAACTCTCTACAGGCTGGCATCCCTCCGTTCCCATTCTGGTTGTGGCTGCTGCTGAAGGGACAGCTTTGAGGTGTCCCATTGGTGACAGAGACAGATTTGCTCATACACAGCACAGGTGCCCTTGGTGAGGGAGCTGGAAAATGCCTGGTGTGTGAAAGTTCCTGTTGAAGCTGTGCTTAATGTCCTAAGCATCACAGGCAATTTTCATCTCACTGCCAGGCAGAGATTTAGATCTAAAAAAAGGGTGGAGAGGTGGATGACGAGGTTTGCTGAAGTAATGGCTTCCACAGAAGGAATTCTAAACTGACAAAGCCTTCACAGGTCAAAAAAGAAAAGAAGCTGGATATGACAAGAACCTATAATAGAAAAAGAGGGATGTAGAAGGTGACCAGGAATGAGAATGCACTGTCTCATCAGCAATATCAACCAGAATGATCGTTTGATGGATTCCAAAACAAATGGATGAGGTCATGTTTTTTGCTGTTAGGCTGCTGATCTCATTGCCAAAGGAAGCTTTGGGTGCCAAAAGTTTAAATCATAAAGCTCCTAAACCAATCAGTGGAATAAAAATCCATCCCAGAGCAACAAATGCAAAGACACTGTCTCTGTCTTGGGAAGTCTCTGAGCTGCACATGTCTGGAAAATGGAACAAAATAGAGAGGAATTTTCACTGTCTACCCTCTCCTTGTGGTCTGCAGTCATTACCAGTAACAGGATGCTGGGATAAACTTGGAATTTTTTTCGTTCTCTCCAGGACTGCAGTTTGTAGGGTGTTAATGTGCTCCAAAGTGAGTGGGCTGTAAAAAAGCACGTCCAGCATGGTGTCACAGGCACTCAGAGGGACTGGAAGGAGCTTTGCACAGCCTGTGCACAGCAGAGAGTGAGGAGACAAAGCTCATCTTGTCAGTGAACGACAGGGGTGGTGCTTTGGACAATCTGAAATACAGCCAGGGAGTGAACTGCACTTATGGCATGTTTTGGCTCCCTGCATCTCTCCAAGGCAGGTGGCTGGAGCCCACCAAGGTTTGTCTCTGCCCAGTGATGAAATGGCCAGCACAACAATTTGGAGGTAGTCATGTGTAGATCGGGAGTCCTTTCCCTCAGGGGATGCCTTCCCATTATTTCCCAGGATGGAAATCCTAAAAAGCCAAATCACAGTAAGATAAGCAAATCCCAAACAAGTTTCTGTGTCAGTACAAAGAAATCCCCCTGCTTGCATCCTGGCCTCTTTCATGGACTGTCAAAACATAATTTTGAGGATATTCAGGGAACATGGAGGATGAAATAGTGGATGGCTTGACCCCATAGAGTGCTTCACATCAGCATTAACACCAAATTCACTGTCACAGCTCTCAGGTGTCCTGTACTGCAAGTGCCTTCTGCACAAGCAGGAAAAATATCTGTGTTGTGTTAAAAAAACAGAAGAAGCCAACCCTCATCTTCCTTTCTCACAGCCTCTCAAATCTTTCTTCCTTGGATAAGGAAGTCTAGCTCAAAGATTATAGAACCACAGAATGGCTTGGGTTGGAAGGGACCTTAAGGATCATCCAGTTCCAACACCCTGCAGGGACACCTTCCACTATCCCAGGTTGCTCCAAGCCCTGTCCAAAGTGGCCTTGGACACTGCCAGGAATGGGGCAGCAACAGCTTCTCTTGGCAACCAAGATAAGCATTGATCCTTCTCTTTGTTCTTCTGCTCCCTCCTGTCTCCACAGGATGTTCTTGTAGATGCCTCTCCCCGCTTTATTCATGGCAAAATTCCCTTTGAATTCCCAGGCTTTGGGTTCAGGCCCCACAAAGCAGTGGGCTGTTAACAGAGATCCTTATCCAAGCAGGGCACCAGCCGTGTGGCCACAGATCTGGGCTCAGATGGCATTTCAGGTGTTGTGAGGAGGCAAGGCAGAAAAGCAGACTTGGATCTAGCCAGAGCTTAGTTCATTTCCGGCTTTATCGATATTTAACCAGTCTTGGCCAGGGCCCAGGAGGGAGCTGGCAGCCAGTTCAGAGCATGGAGCACAGGTGTGATGTACTCCTGCCAGTTTGCCTTGCTCCCAAGATGGGCAGCTGTGCTCTGCTGTGCTGGATGAGGCTTCCAAGCAGCCTTCCAGGGTAGCCCAAGGTAGGGCCTGCATCCTTAGATTAGCCTTGGAACAGCAGGGATAAAGATAACCACGGGAAGGTCCCGGAGAAATGAGATCTCGGAGGAATGAGACCTCCAGGGTGGAGCAGAATGGAAGAGCAATTCCAGACATTGCTGCTGTTGGGGTGTCCAGCAGAGGGGCTGCACTGCCCACAACCCACTTGGAGAGAAAAGGATGGGAGCCTTTCAACAGAGGGAGCAGGCGCTGCGCTCCAATCCCTCAAGACCGTCTCCCTGTGCCAAGCACCAGGGCTTCTGCCTGCTCTGGATTGACCCTCAGCCAAATGGCAGAGATCCACAGCTCTGCCTCAGCCAGGATTTGGGAGAGGGGGGACTGGCACAGCCAGGCAGGGGGAACTGAGGCACAGAGCTGGGGCAGAGCGTGGGGCCCCTCTGCAGGGAATTCACGCGTCTTTGGAGGAATGGAAATGGCAAGAGCGAGTCTGGTGGGGTGGGAGAAGCTGGGAAGGGAGGAGGTTCTGGTCTAGCTTCTGACAGAATGGAGGGGTTGAGTGGAGGCCCCTTGAGCTGCTCTCCAGATGTCTGTGTATGCACTGACACCAAGAGAAAAATCTCCATGAGACTTAATTAATTAGTCAAGAGGTTTTGGTCGTTGTAAAACCAAAGGATTGGGGCTGGATGAAATGTATTTTTGCTATTTTTCACCTGCCCAAACTTTCCTGGAATTATCTCACAGCAGAGTTGCAGCTTTCAATAAAAAGGAAAAATAACATTTTTAAGAATGAGATTTTGTGCCTTGTTGTGAGGGCCAGCAGAGAGAGGAGAGGGTCTGTCAGCCCATGGGGCACAGGCTGATATTTCCCAATTATTCACATTTTCTTCCAGTGGTGAAGGCTACTTTCAAGTGGGAAGAGAACATTAGAAAGTCCAACATGTTGTAAAAGGGCTTTTGTGAAAAACCTTGCAAAAGGCATTAAAATAAAATAAAATAAAATAAAATAAAATTAAAATAAAATAAAATAAAATAAAATAAAATAAAAATAAAATAAAATAAAATAAAATAAAATAAAATAAAATAAAATAAAAATAAAATAAAATAAAATAAAATAAAATAAAATAAAATAAAATAAAATAAAATAAAATAAAATAAAATAAAATAAAATAAAATAAAATAAAATAGTGTGTTGGGTCAATACCAAGGAGACAAATACAGACTGGGCAGAGAATGGATTGAGAGCAGCCCTGCTGACAAGGACTTGGAGGTGTTGGTGGATGAGTAGCTTGACACAGCCTGGCCATGTGGAAAAGAGAAGGCCCCAAGAAGATCTCAGAGCACCTTCCAGTACCTCAAGGGGCTCCAAGAGAGAGCCAAGGGGCTCCAAGAGAGAGCTCCAAGGAGAGGGGCTTTTGACCAGGGTCTGGAGTGACAGGACAGGAGAGAATGGCTTCCCACTGCCAGAGGGCAGGGATGAATGGGATATTGGGAATAAATTCTTCCCTGTGAGGGTGGTGAGGCCCTGGCACAGGGTGCCCAGAGAAGCTGTGGCTACCCCATCCCTGGAAGTGTCCAAGGCCAGGTTGGACAGGGCTTGGAGCACCCTGGGGTAGTGGAAGGTGTTCCTGCCTATGGCAGGAGGTGAAACTGGGTGAGAGTTAAGGTCCCTTCCAACCCAAACCATTCAGTGATTTCATGAAAAGAAAAAACCAGCCTGTTCTAAGAGATTTTCTGAGTTAGGTAACGGATTGCTGCAAGAATTGGTGCCTGGAACACCATCCTTTTCCTATTTCAGGAATAACTCCCTCCTTAAACCTCTCCTATCCCTTCCTGCAGATCCCCCCCTCCATGCAGCTCCTCCTCTACACAGCAACAGCTCCCACCTGGCTCCTGCTGTGCCACGTCACTCCTGTCACCAGAGTCACAGCTCTGGGGGCTGAAATGACAGCACTGCAGAGCAGAGGGCTGGCGTGAAGGCTGGCCACTCAGCAACCTGCCTTGTCCAAGGGAACTCAGGATGTTTCAGCTTGATTGGATTTCATCACGCACAGGATTGTGTCACAGGTGTCCATGGAAAAGCATCAAAACAGAGACAGAAACATAATGCAGCTCAGCCACAGCTCAGCCACCAAGAGAAGACACCTTGTGCACAGTGAGAATCTCACTGTCTTCCAGGCAGAGGGGATGCAACACAGGAGGCTGAAGAATGGGTGTGTGCAGGGGGGAGAAAAATAACTTAGAAATGCCTGCAGCAATATCTGAATTGAAGCCCTACCCTGCAAGTCACTGTTTTAAAGATAAAGAAACTGCTCACAAATATAAAGTTCCAGACCTGGGCACATCTGGCACGAGGGCAGGGTAATAAAGAAATGGCCCATTAAGGAATGAAATGCTTGTTTAGCATTGACCAGGCTTTATCTCAGGACTTATCAAAATAATTGCTTGGTAACATACTAAACAAATATTAGTGTGCATTCCAGCGTAGGTCCAGGGGAATGAAGAGAGCAGGTTTCAATTTTAAGCATGAACATCACATCCTCATCCTGTAGTCAACAGAGGTCGTGAGCCAGTAACATTGGTAGGTCTTCAAACTACAAAATTCAAGGACACACATCAGAGAGTTCCACATTTGTATTTCAGGGGTTCTTGTACCCTATTACCCTCACAGAACTGACCAGGCTGAGAAAACACTGAATACAATGTCTAGATAAATTTAAAACCATTTAAAACAAGTTTCTGTCCATCCACCAGCCAAAACTGACTTGCTCCTGACTTAACTTTCAAAGATCATCAGCAAATTTCAAAATCTTGGGTTAGGTTTGCACAAAGACTTTTAGAAGACCTTATTTTGAACCTGTCAAAGTCAAGGAAACACTGAGAAAATCCTTTTCAGAGGTAGATGGGAGCTGATTTAGCCATGGGGAACAAATGAGCGTGTGCTGCATGCATAGGCACACACACTTACACAGATTGTGAAAGTATAAAATATTCTCCCAGCAAGTCCAAAACACTTTCTCCTGCTCTCTGCAAAAGAGGAGAAGATCCAACCAGCCATTCCTACCACACAGAAACTCTTCAGGCATCTGCTCATGCTTTAAAAAACACCACTCCCTTGGTTTTATCTTTTCCTCCTTATGCTGAAGCCCCATCCCACTGCTCTGCTGCAGTGGGTCGCTGCAGCAGCTCTGTCTGCCTGCAGGCCTGTCCATCTGCCTCTGAGAATCTAGACTTGATCACAAATGTATTTTTAATGCATTGGTGAAAGCATTTACTTAAAATTATCCCGTTTCCCCTCGGGGGATTTTCAATTAAACAAACACATAATAATTATTTCCTTTAATTACTCATCTCTGCTTACCTGGAGCTAGGGCACCTTTGCCCTGGTACACATCTGAGAGCTGTCAGATTGATTCATTAGTATTTATTTGTTTCCTGTTTCCAGACCATGGAGATGTACCACGGGCATTTAAGGAAATGCTGCCAATGTCAAAGGGAATTTTTTCCTCTTGGTGAGGACAGCTCAGTTCCTGGGCAGTGCTTGGGAGCCTTTCCCAATGCTGGTTGCAGCAGTTGTGATGAATCACCAAGATTCAAAGGTGGCACTTCATCTTCAAGGCTTTCCCTCACTGTCCCACCCTTCTCAAATATTAAACCCTATGGGAGATGGGATAAGGTTGATTTTTACAGTTTTACTCCCCAAATTACCCATGAGCAATGCCCACTCCCACCTATCCTACTTGGATCCCTGCTGAGCCCACCTCTAGCAAAGGGATGGGAGAAGGAATTTCTCCTCCAGCCCTGTCCAAACACACCAAAATTCTGGAGGTTTTATCCATCTCCACATGCCCACAAAACACCCCACAGCCCCTGAAACCTGCTGATTTCCTGGGGGAGCAGCACACAGAAAGTCAGCTGGTATGCAAACAAGAAAGGCCTGGAAAAGAAATCCTATGACCAATATACTACATTATTTTTAATGAAACTATGAATTTCAAGCTGGATCTGCCACTCCCAGCCCCTTCAAGCCTCCCCAGGTCTCATCTGCCCCTTTTCCAAACTCCCACCCAGACCCTGTTATGCTCCTCTTGTAAAATTGTGTATTGATGCCCCAAGGAGGAGGGCAAATAAAATCGATCTCCCTGACACTGCTGAGCAGCCTCAAGCACTGGTGAATCAGGGAAAGACTCTGTGACTTTTACTTCCCACAGAATCCCCTCAGCAGGAAGGAATCCAGGTTGAGTTGTTTGTTCTTTAAAGCTGACTTCAGAACCTGAGTGTGATGCAGCCATGGAGAGAGTGCTTTCTTGTACCAAAGAAAGCAGAAAAAAATATAAATCTAAATATTGCCAGCCCTTCAATCACATCCTAAAATATTCTGTGTTTGCTCTCTGGCGAATGCAGCACTGAAATAAATTTTCTGAGGTGCTAAAATGACCTGGTGAAAGACCCCTAACATCACCACTGGACAAAAAGCACCTTCTCACATCAATATATCTAGAGAAATTCTGTTAGAATTCAGTTTTAACCAAAGAAGTGGGAGTTTCTTTTACAATGATCACAAATAACCTTTTAAAAGCAATCTCCCCACCAAAAAAGGGTCAAAATACCTCTGCAGATAATTTGGTAATATGTGGGTTTGTTTGGTTTTTTTTTTTTTTGTAAAGTCATTTGACTGTCTTCTCTTTGAAACAGCAGCATCAGCCTTCATTAAAGCAGGGCTCCCAAAACTGTTTTCCAGTTGAAGAAATGTCATGCAAATCTATGTGAAGAGAAAATCCTGGCAGGCAACTGAAAAGATGAGCATCATCTGCAACAACCAGCCATCCCATCCCACCCCAGGTGCTCTCCAGGAACAATGAGAGGTGCCACAGCCAGAACATTCTGAAGGTTTTGCAAATAAACTTTCAGTAAACATGACTGAAGGGCTCACATGGGTGAGGCCACTCATGTCACAGGCATTTGCAGGATCAGGGCTTACAGAACCAGGACACAGGGGGAGTTAGAAGATAATTATCCAAAGAGACCTACAATAAATATCTGTGGGCCAAACAGCACCATATGCACTGTATATTGATTTGGTAGTAAAGGGATTACTTGAGTGGTAGTGTCTATCCTGTATATTATTCAAATACAACAGATGGGAAATTGGCATGCCATGTAAAATACAAAATTCAATATTCACCCAAGTGGGCTGATAAATTATCATAAACCATTTATGAATATCCCTCAAGCATGAAGCCTAATAATAAAATAAAATTAAAAAACACAACTCTCAGCCCAGTTCTATCAAACGGCAGAGATGGAGGCGTGTGCTGGAATAAGGGCCCTGTTCTGTCATCCAGACTGAGCCAAGGCTGGCTCTTCTTCTGCACGTGGTCCCACCAGGCCCAGGAGAAGGTCCATCACTACCAGTTTTTTTGTCTCTCTTGTCTTGTCTTGTTTCTTTGTCTCCTTGTCTCTCTGCTGGAGGAGCGAGCACACACACCTACAATGAAATGTGCAGTTGCTGATTGTCTTATGGACAGGGATTTTTGGCCCCAGTGGGGCCTGGAGCTTGGAGATCCTCAAGGACCTGTGATCCTCCAGTGATGGACCTGGAGGAAGAGTCCTTGATCCCATCCTGAAGAGGAATGTCAACATGAGAGAGGTTGGCATGGGCTGGGATGTGTAAAATAAACTAAGCAGGAAATAAAGAGGAGAATGTTTTCACCCACTGCTTTTCATGAGCAGTGAGTAAACCAGGCAAACCAGAGCTGTTGGATTGAGTGGGGATGGGAAGAAGATTCCCTAGTCCTGGACAAAGACATCAGCATAATGAAAGCACCATGACTACAGGATTCATGCAGAATATTTCCCCTCAGGCAGCCAATGCAGCACAGTGCTCTCTGATCACCCCTCAGCCTGCTGGAAAGGCTGCTGAACAGAGACTTCAAGAAAACAAATCTCTAGCAGGGGCTGGCATTTTCAGCCTTCTTTCCAAGAAGATTCTTTTTGACAGTGGCCATCAGGTGGACAACGACAGGCACTGAGGTGTTTAAACATTGGGTGTATTTTGAATATCAAAACCAAAAGCCAGGTTAAAAACAAGCCTCCAGTCCCCAGCGACCTACTGGGCTCTTCACATTCCTACAGAGAAGGGGCATGGAAACCAGTTGTTGCCTACTTTGAACCCCACGAGCATGGATCATACAAAAAAATTAAGAATTCAGGGCAGGAAAAATATTTGGAAGCCCAAAGTAGGTTGTCTTCTGATCAAAGAAAACTTATCCTGGCCGTGCGGGCATAAAATCCATGAGGACAAATTTGAAACTGGGAACAGGATGGGGAGAGAAGGGAGGCTTGGGCATTGCAGCTTCAAGGATCCAACTGCAGCTATTCCGGCTGGAAAAGAGGGGGAAACTGTCTCTGCCCAGAGGGCAGAATTCAGCACAATGTCCTAATGAGCAATTTCTGCCTCACAAGAGGACAGCTCACACCGGGTCTTAAGTGGGCAGCCCCACTGATACGTGAAAATTAGGAATATCCTCTGTCTTCCTTCTGTTAGTTGAGATGCCTGATAGACTCTTTTGTCTAGACTGAGTTATTGCCCGTTCCTGATAAACCTATCTGTAAGCTGTTAAGAGTATTGACAGGAAGTTAGCCAACATGGCACCATCTGGACCAGTCTAGCCAGTCCCCATGACCATGGCTAAAGATGACCCTGCCTCAGGGTTATTAATCAGAAAAGGAAAAATTACCCCCCCCTCCAGACACACATTTCCACCACTAAATCATTCTATAAGTAATAATAAGGAAACTGAAGATCGCTCATTCTCCAGAAAACAGGAAATGCTGTATGTTTGTTCTGCGCTATGCATAGTTGTATCCAAAAAAAAAGGTATCTAGATTAAAAAAAAAAAAAAAAAAACAAGCTTATTGTGAGTAGTTCTGGACTAGAAAAAATTAAAAGGCTTGCTTTCACCCATAGACAAGATTTTCAGAATGAAGCGGAAATAATTCAGGAGGAATTTATAGTAAGGGGATTAATCCTTGAATGACACACAAAAATAAATTACCTGATTTTTTTTTTTTTTTTAGTATTTCTTATCATCCAGCAGCCTCGTTCTGCTTTCTCCTTGAAAGAATTGCCACCTGTTAGATCACCAAAATATGGATTTATCTCTTGGTCTTTGGAAAAAACAAACCTGCTCACTTTTGGTCTTCAGAGATCAATTCAGTGTTGTGTCTTTGCACTTAACTCTGCTCTGTCTCTGTAAACTGGTGCATCTAAAAAGTGTCACACTTACATGAATAAGATTCCTCTGCTACAGCCACTGCAATCCTATGGTATAAATGCTTCTGCTATTAAATTCCAAGAATTTAGGGGATGACTAGGCTGGGAGGCTGGAATTGCCTCCCTGGTTTCATCACTGACCTGCTCTGTTAGCCAGGACACTTCTCTCAGGTTTTATATCTAATTCCCTACATTTTGCCTGCTTTGCCTATAGAGATCACACAGTCCTTGAGGATCTCCAAGCCCCAGGCCCCACTGGGGCCAAAAATCCCTGTCCATAAGACAATCAGCAACTGCACATTTCATTATAGGTGTGTGTGCTCGCTCCTCCAGCAGAGAGACAAGGGAAAGGAAAGGCAAAAGTGCTGGTGCCCTTCCATTGTTGGGCAAGAGGAAACAGGCAGAGAGACATCCAGAATCCCCTCTTGAATCCTTCTCTGTGATAACAGCGCTGGACAGGGCTGTGATTCAGAGCATTTCACTCCAATACTTAACAGACACAAAGAGACATCACAGCAACTTCTCACGATGATCAGCCTTGGGGGGGAAATCTGATTCGTGCCTACAAAACATTTTCTCTAGCAATCACATAAAGCAATTATTTGGGATTTCATCCTTTTCAAGCCATCTCTTTCCTCCTTCCACTTTTCTTCTTTGCCCAGCACACGAGAATCACCAGATTATCAACACAGAACACCACCAGAGACCCCCTTAAATCCGTGGTAAATGAGTGTCCTGACTTTCAAGACCCTGCAGCTGTCCCTGCTGATCCTGCTTAGTCTAAGGCAAAGACCTTCATGAAGCTCCTCTGCTCCCCTTTTCAACACTGGCTTGAACTTTGGGACCTCTGGGCCATGGGCTGGGTATTTCTCTTTGTTCTTGGCACCAGAGGTGCAGAGCAGAGTAGCTGCTGGCACACTGCTGACCTAAGTTTGGCATCCTTTGCCCATGAGAACGGGAACCTGGCCCATTCTCCATCCTTTCTGAGGTGAGACCATCCCAAATCCATTCTTTGGCCACTGGTTCTCCTACCATCATTTTGTTTTTTGCAATAAGGATTTCAGGCTGTGAACTTCCACGATCTCAGTTGCCATGCAAACTGGGTCCTTCCCATCCTCCCAAGAATAAAAACTCCCACCTGTAGCATTCAATTAGCTTTCAGATGCCTGATCACATCAACACAGGCTTTTCTCACGTCCCCATTACTTTAACATTTGCTTTACAAGTGACAAGCAGCAGCCACTTTTGTAGCTGTGTAGGCTCTTGCACCCCAAAGTAGCAGGGCACTAATGTGCCATTACTATAATTAAGAAATACAGGATGATTCAGTGGCAAAAAAGAGAGGGAAAAAAACCAAACCAGACAGAAAGACAGAGAAGCCCCCTGCAACATAATTGGTCACTGCTATGAATCTTTACTCAGGGGACAGATAGCACGACCAGAGGTAATAGCTTACACACGTATTCTTGAGCTGTGCAATAGATGGAAAAGTGTCCCAGATGGATTGGGCAGGGGCTTAGTTCCGGGATTATGATGAGACAGTGGGTAATTATTGAGTGGCATTGCCTCAGCGCTGATTATATCTGCAAGCTTGTTCCTTTCCTTCAGAGGAAAGCATTGATAAAGATAAACCATGCTGCTCTATGTCCTTCATGTAGCACAAAACAACACATTTCAATCTAACAGGATCAGGTCTCCACTTTGATCACAATCTGTTACCTAGATGTCTTTGCAAATTAATCAGCCCTGCTTGTTTAGCTCCAGTCAGTTTGTACTGCTAAATTAATAAATGTACTAGGAGCAACAGAATACATAATTAAATTCTACAGTTTAATCTCCACATAATAATTTTGACCTTAGTCTGGGGCCTCTGTTATAGCCAGCAACAC
Source organism: Vidua chalybeata (assembly GCF_026979565.1). NCBI lineage: Eukaryota > Metazoa > Chordata > Aves > Passeriformes > Viduidae > Vidua > Vidua chalybeata. The sequence goes on along the minus strand of NC_071535.1, from coordinate 4,018,184 downwards.
ATTGAATAGAGGCAGACCTTGCAATGCAGCTTACACTAACAATCTACCTTGAATGATTACGCAGGGGCGCCGCAATCAAGAGCTACTAAAATCAGAGGAAATTAGGAGAACAAAATTGTGGCCACAGCTTCTGCCTGTAGAAAACAAAAGGGAGCTAATGCAGCACAAAGGCACACCTACCTCAAAAATTAGAGAAAAGTGCTCTGCCTTGGTTCAGTTAACCAGAAACATTTTGCATTTCCAGTATCTGCATCAAATGCAGCCCAGAAGAGCAGAGGATGGCTTTTGTTCTTCCCAGGAACACTTCCAAACTTTTGGGAGAAGAACAGGTAGTGCCATGGAAGGGATTTCTGTGATTGATTTATCATAGCTGTTCAATATATCTGTATTTAGTGAACGTCCCCTCCCATATTATGTACAATTTATACTTAAATCTGTTCTCTTCTTATTAGTGGGAATTCAGGAACTGTTCCATGCATTTTCCACATCTGCACCAGCTGAAAAATACTCACAAAAGATCAGAGATGTCAGAGATAGTTTCAGTAACAGAGAGAGATACCTGCTGAACACTCTGCTCACAGAATTCCATGAGGAAGGGGCAGGGGGGCCGAGGGAGCTTCACCTTTAATTTGCAGTCTACAAAGGCTGTGCTCTAAGGGACTCACAAAATAACCCCTAAAAAGGGAGTTATAGGCTGAATGTCAGTGTTTAAGGCTCTGCATCCCCACTGCAAGTTCAGAGACATCCATAATCACTGACTGAGCAGATCCATCCATCTCTGCCCTCCCTATGGACACGGCAGTTTGCGGGTATGTGTTCAGCCACGCTGCTGACAGCCAGCACAGCCACACAGGCATCCTCACACTTGGCTCATCTGTGAGCTCAGGACCTTTCCATGAGGTCTCTGACCACCCCAAAAATTGTGTCTTGCTCATGTACAAGGAAGTACAGAACTACACAGAAAATGTGGGTCGGAGTTTCCACTGTGTGGCACAAATATTGTTTGAAATCTTTACATTCTCATGCTTTGCAGTGTGTGTTTCTTCTGGCTGCCACAAGTTCAGCATAGGAGACTCTAACATAAAAATACAGAGGTGACAAATCAGAAAATGCTAAAGCTTGGTTCAAAACCAGCCTAAATCACTGAAATCCATTGGTTTTGACTGGGTGTTTTGAGGCCAGCAGACTGGAGGCACCAATGACCTAATGGATCAGCAGAACTTGTTCCTGTGGTACACAGCCTTGTTGTGAATAATAAACTGAAACACTTCTTTTAAAAAACCGCACATTGAAGAAATAAAATCAGAACAACAAGGAGAATATCTGGTAGTAATGGTTATTATGCATTTCCTTTAAAATATTTTAATTAAAAGCCAGCTAGCTGCCTTAACACTTCATGATTTGAGATAGCATCAAGAGCTTAAAAACAGTTTGGCAGACAGCATTTAGCAGACCACACGAGCAGTGAAACATCTGATGGAGCTTGCACTCTGTCTAAGACCTTGACTGTGGTAGCTGGCACTAGAACCCTTCAAAGAACTGGAGGTAAATGGTGCTATTATCTCTACAACTGTAAACAAATTCAGTGCTATGGGTCCAAGTGTTGGCAATATTCAGAGATTTCAGAATTATTTAGAGTGGTCACACTCTCAAACTATGGGCAATTATGGCATGGGGCAGCATAGAATTAGGGCTGGCAGTGGATGCTCCTCTTGGACATGCAAGATCTCTCCTGTAAACTCTGTAAAGTCTCTGTGCACTCACAGTAACACAACTGTGGCCAGAGATGATGCATTAGAGGAACATATTTTGACCCAAAATTTATGGTGCAGATCTGTTTAGCATGTGGCTCACTGTCCTCCTCCAGTGCATACCAAGGTTTAGATGTGACTCACTGCAGAATGGGGTAAAGGGGTGAACTGGAAACTGGTTGGGGCAGATAAAGTTTCTAGAAGTTCCCAGCCTGTAAGAATGTCTTGGTTTAATGTGAAGCAGCAGCAAGTATAAAGGGTAGACTCGTAAAATGAATCATAAAATCATAGAATCCTTTAGGTTGGAAAAGCCCTCCAAGATGACCGAGTCCAACCACTCCGCCAGCACTGCCAAGGCCACCACTAACCCATGTCCCCAGGTGCCACATCCACATCTTTTAAATGCTCCCAGAAATGATGACTCCACCATGGCCCTGGGCAGCCTGAGCCAGTGCTTGGCGACCCTTTTGGTGAAGAAATATTTCCTAATCTCCAATCTAAACTTCCCCTGGCACAGCTTGAGGCTGCTCCTTCTTGCAAAAAAGAGGAATCACAATGCAGGAGAAATGACAAAAAGAGCTGAAAGATAACAGGAAAACAGACTAAGCCACTGTCCCTAAGCACACAGGACAAAGACTGTCCCTCCTGAATTGTTCCTAAGAGAACAATCCTCCAGCCCTGCAGCTCTTGTTAGGAATTTGGATAGATGGATGCATGGGGTGAGTTACGGCCTAGCTCAGCAGGCCTCATGAGCAAACACAGATATCCAAAATGGAGATGTCGCTCTTCGAGCTATTTGTCTGCAATTCCTGTCAATAAATTGAGTGTGTGAGAGAGAGAGAGAGAGAGAGGCACTTCTACAATCTGATCCTTGTGATGTCCACCTTAGTCACCAAAGCTTAGATGATTCCTGTGTGCAGATCCTGGTTTGCTGCTGGTCAAATCCACACTGTTCCTTGTGGCAGCTCTCACAGACCTCTGTCCCCAGGAGCTTCATGCCAGGGAGATAACAGAGAATCACAGGGTCCCACAGAATCAGTTGGGTTGGAAAAGAGCTCTGAGATCATCGAGTCCAACCTATGACTGAACACCAACTTTGTCAACCAGACCATGGCACTGAGAGCCACATCCAGCCTTCCTTAAACACCTCTGGGAATGGGGATTTTGCTGCATCCCTGGGCAGTCCATTCCAATGTCTAATCACTCTTTCTGTGAAGAATTTCTCCCTAGTATTCAACCTAATCCTCCCCTGGAACACCTCAGGACCTTGCCCTCTTGTCCTGTCCCTGTTCCCTGGGAGCACAGCCCGACTCACCCTGGCTGTCCCCTCGTGTCAGGGAGTTGTGCAGAGCCACAAGGTCCCCCCTGAGCCTCCTTTTTGTCCAGGCTGAGCCATTCTGGGTGCTCCAGACCCTTCCCCAGCTCTATTTCCTTCTCTGGACACACTCCAGCCCCTCAGTGTCCTTTCTGGACTGAGGGACCCAGAATTGGGCACAGCACCTGAGGTGTGGCCTCAGCAGAGCCCAGCACAGGGGACATCATTGCCCTGGTCCTGCTGCCACATTTATTCCCAGCTGGAGGAAGGAGAAGGACTGAAATGTGATGACTCCATACCTGGAATTGCTCCTCTGCACTGCACTGATGGTAAATTTATGTGGTGGTTTCTCCATCTCTGGCCACACAGCCTGATCACCACACAGCTGTAAAACATTCCCCCCTGCACTCACTGTTTCTCCTGTGTCCATCAAGGCTGGATATTGGCGTGATAAACGAGTCAAAAACCAATGTTGTACTAAATTAACATGATTTACAGCCCTTCATGGCACAGAAAAGCATAAATCACCCTAAAATAGCCACATCTCAGATCTTGTTGCATAATCAAACACAGTATTTAGCACAATTGTGTCATTTTTCATGTGTGCTCTGTGTAAAGTGACACCAAACACTTCCTCCTTAAACTGTGTACATGTAATAGCCACAGAGATAGGAAATAACCAGAGAATATTCTGAGTTGGAAGGGACCCACAAGGATCATCATTTATCTTATTTATTAAAACAACGTTATGCTTTATAGAAGGGTGACCAAAACTTTGTTTTAAAGCCTCATTTTGAACATCTATAAAAACATCACCCACACAACTGATTTATTTATAGCTTACAGTTTATATTAGCAATTATTACTAAGCAGAAGCAAACAACATTCAATTTAAATGTTTACATTTTTTAAAAAAAAGGGAGAAGAAATGAAAAAACAGAATTAGGAAGAAAATTTAGTATTCTTAAAGAATAAATAAACTTCTAACACTGAAAGGACAATCCAAGCAATCAGCCCTGTTCACCATTTATATCAATTATAAATGTAAAGATGAACTAGAATATGGAAATCTCTGGAGGCCAGGGGTATTAAAAATATTATGCAGAATTGTCATGCACTATTCTTAAAAAATAAACTCCAAACCTGTGCGTAATGTGGGAGCAGATAAGCATTTGCAGTCAGGTTGTTGATCCAGAGAGAGTAATTAAAGAAGGTGAGGTCTAAACTTGTCAAAGTCATTTTGCCCTACTTTCCTATTTATAGGTTTCAAAATGGAAAAAGCCTTCAAAAGGATTTGCATCCTAGCTTCCCTCTGTAAGATCCTTCTGCAAGAGATTTGAGAATTAGCCGCTGTGCCTGCAGTATATTAAAATCTTTGACAGCCATCCACTTGGGGAATCCCTGGGAAAAAAAGAAACAACACAGACACACACACACAAAAAAAAAAAAAAAAAAAAAAAAAAAAAAAAAAAAAACAAAAAAACCACACCTCATTTTGCTTCAAAAGTGGCAGCACCACTTGAAAGTGGAGGATAAATCACTGTTCTTCAGAATTGTTCCTGAGGGTTTTCTACTCCGGGAGGTCCTGCAGAGGGAAGGGTGTGTGGAAGTGCAGCCTCCCACACCTTGTCCTGCTGCTCACCTGGCCCAAAGGTGTCTCCTGCCCCTGGGCCACAGCAGGGAGGAGAGAGAAGGGCCACTTCCTTCTCTCCTGGTGTGGTTGGGTTGGATAAGGAATGTATCCAGTCATCTTTGCAATCTCTGCATCACAGAATCCCAGAACGGTTTGGGTTGGAAGGGACCCATCTCATTCCACCCCTGCCATGGGCAGGGACACCTTCCACCATCCCAGATTCCTCCAAGCCCTGTCCAGCCTGGCCTGGAACACAGAAGTGCTGTATAAAAATTAAAAAATACAAGTTCCAAACATCCCTCACAGAAATTCACTTGAAAAGACAAGATAGTATTGGGGCTCTGCTCTGTTAAAGACAAAATATTCTCTGGGTGAGATCTTCTTGACTATTTCCTGCACCAGTAAATTTTAAACCCTCTTTAAACTCAAGGCTCTGCAAGACAATCTGGTGACATACCAGTGGTAATGTGTTGAAATGTGTTGATAGAAATGTTTTACATGAAAAAGAAAACAAGTTATTACCCTCGAGAGCTGAAAAAAATTGACATTTTTTGTCATTCAATATTTTTGACAAAACCAAGAAAAGTCCATCTTGAAAAAATTTTAACTGCAATCCTGATTAAAAAAGAGAGAAAAGGAACAACTTCAGTGCAAATTGTTCAACTGCTACATTCTCAGCTATGCAAAACTTGCTTTAAATGGACACTTTCAACATTGAGTTTTCCACTTATCACAGAAAAAGAAGTTTTCTTTGAGCAGGTCTGTGCTTTTTAAAAATGACAACTGAGCCTGGCTTTGCCATGTGACTTTACAACTAAAGGCAGCCTCTGGTTCCAAATATATTCTTACGTCTCACAGGCAAATGAGGAAATATTCAGTGGGCAGACAGGTGTGTGCTGTGGGGGACACCACATTTTCACAAAACATAACTTTTCCCTTCCACCTATCTCAGCCTCCTTGTGCCAGGCCATGAAAAGGCAGGGAGTTATCAAACTCTAACATCACAGCTCTGCAAGCAGATAAAGAGCACTGCTGAAGTGATGAAAATGAAAATATTTTGGGCAAGCCAAGGGGAAAAAAAAAAAAAAAAAAGCTGACTCATTTTCTAAGCTGTTCCAGTTATTTGGAAAAATAAGCCAGTGAATGGTTCTGTTTCTCTCTTATTCATGCACTCAGACTTCCCAGCCATCATTACGAAGTTTGAGTGCTTCTCATGACAAGGATTAAAGGTGAGCTGACATGGGCATATGTCATAAAAGAAACTGCTTCTTCTACCTTGGCACTTCACAATCCTGAGAGACAAGCAATGCTTAATGTGCTTTTTATGCCCACTGTGATCCTGCTGGAGAGAACATCAGTGGAAAGTGTCATTTAGATAATTAAAAGTGAGAACTAGCAGAAACAGCATCCAGAAACACACACAAAAAAAAAAAAAATTGCCTGAGGGCCTCCTCTGTTATTCTGGTTGTGATTTTGTGGACCAGATTTTTAGCTGAGTAACACGATGCAAGTCCACCCACAGCCAAGAGTAAGCTGGTTTGCAACAGCTGAACATTTAGTCCAGCAGCTTTATGGCATTTTAAACTCCTTCTTTGAATTCTCCCCTTTTTTTTTTTTTTTTTTTTCCACTGCTATCACCCTTCCAAGAGAGCATTCATCCCACAACACCTTATCTACAAAGGGCCCTGCAGAAGATATGACCCTTGAATGCTGACTGGGACGGATTGGGAGAAAGGCTGGCTGCCTTACTACCCTTCAACTGGTTTAACTATTTTTTTTTTTTTTCCTTCCTTAAATCATAGCCTAAATTATCCGGGAGGGAAAACCAATGTTTTAGAAATGGAAAACCCACTCTCCGCTATGTACTGATGCCTCTAACAGGAGGTATCTCCCCAAACCCAGTCTCTGCAACTCGAGTTTTAAACGAGCCTTCGAGTGACGCCTCATTTGTTGATTCTGCATGGCTCCCACCAGCTCCTCACCTGTTTGCAGAGGTGCAGAGCCACCGACCCTGCAAGCGTGCCACGTCCCCAGGATTTGGCCAACACACAGAGTACTTTTTAACTTTTTACCCCGAAATACCACAGGTACCCCGACTCAGGAGCCCAGGGCTCTGCAAGGCAATCTAGTGACATACCAGTGGTAATTGTTCTGACAAGGACCCTCTGAGCAGTGTCACTGGAGGTGACAGGCACTGGCAGTCCCCAGCTTAGCAGCAAGGTCACTGGGGAAAGGCAGTTTCCACTAATGCTGTCGGGCAGAGCAATTGTAGGCAAATCTTTCTGCTCCCGAGTGACCACCAGCCTGGAGGGCAAGAGATGGCAGAAGGAACGACAGGTAAAAGCACGACACTTAAAAACGTCTGGTTTTCCTTCTAAAGTGAAAAAAAAAAAAAAAAAAAAAAAAAAAAGGCACAAAATAAGGAGAAAGGGGCTGTTTCTTTAGCATCTGTGGTAAAGTGGTAAATGCCTGGGCCTGGAGGGCCTCTGTGGAAGCAAGTGGGACATGCATGGAGCCCCCCTCCATCACCATGACCTTGCCCGAAGCCAAGGTCACCATTCCTGACCCCTTGCAAGTGAATAGGTGGGGAAATGGCCAGTTCTTCTCTCAGGGAACTCAGCACAACCCCCTGCCCAGGGCACAGCCCTTCCCTTCCCCGCACACTCTGCAGGAATTCGGGTCTGCCTCCCATCCAGCAGCCGTGTGGGCACCGATGTTAAAGAGACATTCATTTGGAAAGAGGATACTCTGCAAACTGATATGCAAATAAAAGCCATCAGCAAAGAGATGCAGCGGGCAGGAATGGGGGCTCACACACGCATTGTGAGCTCTCCCCGTTCAGCATTTCCCTGACCTGACCTTCCCTGGAGGCACCACTTTGCCCAACAGGTGATGTTTGACTCGGTGGTCGGGAGGTGACAATGTGTCAGAAATGGGAAATTCATATCATTTGTATTCCTTTTCCTCTGCTATTCTGAGGGTTGAAAGGGCCACCATTTTAAATTTAATTTACAGGGTATACCGTCTATCTGTTGGAAACACGAGGAAGCAGACCTTGTCCTAGTATTTATCAGACACATGCCGCCCATCTGCTTGAGCTGGGTCGAGGAGGATTTGCTGTTAATCCTTCAGACCCATCTGCAGGGGGTTCAAAATGCTGACCAGAAAGCTAGACAAGATGAGGTTTATTTAATTAAAAAAACTGCTCCGGAGG